>NW_021836363.1:10000-25152 GCF_006345805.1 Octopus sinensis
ATAGGTACCTGTTCGGTCTTTTTGCGTTCTAAGTTCAAATGTCGCCAAGGTCGACATTATGCCTCGCCGGCATAACTACAGAAGCGTGCCCCACCTTCGACTTTGTTTCTTATATAACTTTCTTTAAAATGCGTGTTTTTTTTTAATGAAATTTTCCGCAGAGAGATTTTAGATGTTGTAGAATCGCAATTGTGTATGTAGAAAATTGAGAAAAATAAATATTACCGGACTTGGTTGTATGCAAATACTTTAACGAAAATTTCCATAGATACGTTTACGGGGCTGTAGAGTATAATTACCGTGATCAGACTTGAAAAAGAAATCTGTATCGTAATCTACACTCGAAAATGTGTCTGGAACATTTTTTTGATAAGGTCCGCCTGGTTATATGGGGTACTTAAACCGAATCGTCTTCCCGTCTAAAAAAAGAGAAAGGAAAAAGATTACCTCTAATAATCGTGATCTCCACCAGCTAAAATGTTTCTCTAGAAAGTTTCATTCGAAATTATACGTTTTCAAGAAAGTTGTTGTAGGTGGTGGACTTTGCCTTTCATCCATTCGGGGGTCGATTAAATAAGTACCAGTTACGCACTGGGGTCGATGTAATCGACTTAATCCGTTTGTCTGTCCTTGTTTGTCCCCTCTGTGTTTAGCCCCTTGTGGGTAGTAAAGAAATAGGTACCTGTTCTGTCTTTTTGCGTTCTAAGTTCAAATTCCGCCGAGGTCGACTTTGCCTTTCATCCTTTCGGGGGTCGATAAATTAAGTACCAGTTACGCGCTGGGATCAATATAATCAACTTAATCCGCCTGTCTGTCCTTGTTTGTCCTCTCTGTGTTTAGCCCCTTGTGGGTAGTAAAGAAATAGGTATATCGTCTGTCATTACTTTCTGAGTTCAAATTCCGCCAAAGTACTTTGCCTTTCATCCTTTCGGGGGTCGATAAATTAAGTACCAGTTACGCGCTGGGATCGATATAATCAACTTAATCCGCCTGTCTGTCCTTGTTTGTCCTCTCTGTGTTAAGCCCCTTGTGGGTAGTAAAGAAATAGGTATTCGTCTGTCGCTACGTTCTGAGTTCAAATTCCGCCGAGGTCGACTTTGCCTTTCATCATTCGGGGTCGATTAGATAAGTACCAGTTATGCACTGGGGTTGATATAATCGACTTAATCCGTTTGTCTGTTCATGTTTGTCCCCTCTGTGTTTAGCCCCTTGTGGGTAGTAAAGAAATAGGTATTTCGTCTGCCGAGGTCGACTTCACCTTTCATCCTTTTGGGGTTGATAAATTAAGTACCAGTGAAACACTGGGGCTGATGTCATCGACTTTTCCCATCCCCCCAATTTCTGACCTTGTGCCTTTAGTAGAAAGGACAGTGCCGCCTGACTGGCACTCGTGCCACAAGGCCAGCAATTTCATGGGAATAGGTAAGTTAATTACATCCACCCCAGTGCTTCGCTCTGCCTTCATCATCATCATCGTTTAACGTCCATTCTCCATGCTAGCATGGGTTGGATGGTTCGACCGGGGATCTGGGAAGCCAGAAGGCTGCACCAGGCTCCGGTCTTATCTGGCAAAGTTTCTACAGCTGGATGCCCTTCCTAACGCCAACCACTCCGAGAGTGTAGTGGGTGCTTTTTACGTGCCACCTGCACTGGTGCTAGGCGAGGCTGGCATCGGCCATGGTCGGATTGGTGCATTTTACGTGCCACCTGCATGGAAGCCAGTCGAGGCGGCACTGGCTTCGGCCACGATTCGGATGGTGCATCTTACGTGCCACCTGCATGGAAGCCAGTCGAGGCGGCACTGGCTTCGGCCACGATTCGGATGGTGCATCTTACGTGCCACCTGCATGGAAGCCAGTCGAGGCGGCACTGGCTTCGGCCACGATTCGGATGGTGCATCTTACGTGCCACCTGCATGGAAGCCAGTCGAGGCGGCACTGGCTTCGGCCATGATTCGGATGGTGCATCTTACGTGCCACCTGCATGGAAGCCAGTCGAAGCGGCGCTGGCATCGGCCACGATTCGGATAGTGCTTTTTACGTATCTCCAGTCCAGGGGTCCTTGCATCTGCCGGGTGCCAGTCATAGGATTGGTTCAATTTCGATTCCGATAAAAAATCTTAAGGCCCCACTAGTGGGGATGAATGTTCTGCCTTGAGGGACCCTGCTGCATTTGCTTTCTCTTTACAGCTGTGTCAACACCCTCAGCGCTGCGTCGGTGCAGAGGGTCAAGGAAGGGGACAAGATCCATGGCTACACTGTGGAGAAGGTAAGCTTTACAAGCACACACCACCAGCACCACTACTCTTACTACTCTTACCATTGTTGCCACTACCACCTCCTCTGCAAGTGTCACTATTACCATTGCCAACACCACCGGTCATCACCAGTACTACCACCACCGTCACCACCACCATCATCATCATCTCTATTGTCGTCAGCACCACCATCACCATCAATACCAGCATCACTACCACCATCGTCATCACCACCGCCACCAACTACCACCACCACTACCACCATCATCACCACCCACCATCATCACTACCTACCATCAATACCACCACCGCCATCATCATCATCATCATCATCTCTATTGTTGTCACCACCATCAGCATCACCACTACCACCACCACCACTATCATCACCACCATCACCACTACCACTACCACCATCATCACCGCCCACCATCAATACTGCCACCACCACCACCTGGCTGAATCGTTAGCATGCAGGACGAAATGCTTAGCAGTATTTCATCTGCCGCTATGTTCTGAGTTCAAATTCCACCTAGATCAACTCTGCCTCTCATCCTTTCAGGGTGGGTAAAACAAGTACCAGTCGAACACTGGGGTTGATGTAATCAACTAGTTCCTCCTCCCCCCAAATGGCTGTCCTTGGGGCAAAATCTGAATCCAAGCACCATTCAAGCATGGCTGATTCCAGTACTGCGTGACTTGCACCTGTGCTGGTGGCACATAAAATGCTCCCACTACACTCTTGGAGAGGCTGGCATTAGGAAGGGCATCCAGCTGTAGAAACACTGCCAGATCAGACTGGAGCCTGGTGCAGCCTTCTGGCTAGCCAGTTCTCAGTCAAACTGCCCTGACCCATGCCAGCATGGAAAGTGGACATTAAACGACGATGACGATAATTATTATTATTATCATTATTATTATTATTGTTGTTATTATTATTATTATTATTATTATTATTCATCGTTTAACATCCGCTTTCCATGCTAGCATGGGTTGGATGGTTCGACCGGGGATCTGATAAGCCATGGAGGCTGCACCAGGCTCCAATCTTGATCTGGCAGTGTTTCTACAGCTGGATGCCCTTCCTAACACCAACCATTCCGTGGGTATAGTGGGTGTTTTTTACATGCATGCCACCGGCACGGAAGCCAGTCAAGGTGGCGCTGGCATCGGCCATTATTATTTTTATTTATTATTATTATTATTATTATTATTATCATTATTATTATTATTATTATTATTATTATTATTATTATTATTTATTATTATTATTTATTATTTATTATTATTTATTATTATTATTATTATTATTTTTATTTATTATTATTATTTATTATTAATATTATTTATTATTAATATTATTTATTATTATTTTTATTTATTATTATTTATTATTAATATTATTATTATTAATATTATTTATTATTATTATTATTATTATCATAAATAAATATTATTATTATTATTCTGTTTTTATTGCTGTTGTAGATTTCTGCTATTCCGGAATTATTTATCTCAACCGTATCACTACGTCACGACCAGACTGGAGCACAGCATCTCCATCTTGACCGAGATGACAACAACAATGCTTTCGGGTTAGCAATATTCTTTATTCTCTGTTACTCTTTTACTTGTTTCAGTCATTTGACTGTGGCCATGCTGGAGCACCGCCTTTTAGTCGAGCAAATCCACCCCCAGGACTTATTCTTTGTAAGCCTAGGACTTATTCTAACGATCCCTTTTGTTGAACTGCTAAGTTACAGGGACATAAACACACCAGCATCGGTTGTCAAGCGATGTTGGGGAGACAAACACAGACACACAAAGATACACACACATGCATATATATATATATATATATATATATATATATACATATATACGACGGGCTTCTTTCAGTTTCCGTCTGCCAAATCCACTCACAAGGCTTTGGTCAGCCCGAGGCTATAGTAGAAGACACTTGTCCAAGGTGCCACACAGTGGGACTGAACCCGGAACCATGTGGTTGGTAAACAAGCTACTTACCACACAGCCACCCCTATTATATTTTACTTCTTTTTTTTCTTTAAATATCTTATTTTTGAAAAATTAGTCCCAGGCATGGCAGCATGGTTATGAAGCTTGCTCCACACCCTTGTTATTTCAGGTTCAATCCCACTGTATGACACCTTGGACACGTGTCTTCTATCATAGTTCCGGGTCAACCAAAGCCTTGTGAATGAATTTAGTAGACAGAATCTGAAAAGAATCCTCTCTCTCTCTTTCTCTGTCTCTCTCTTTCTCTCTCTCTCTTTCTCTCTCTCCCTCTCTCTCTCTCTCTCTCTCTTTCTCTCTCTTTCTCTCTCTCTCACACACACACACAAACACACACTGAAACAGACATATCTGTGTGGTAAGAAGGTCACTTTCCAACCATATGGTCTTAGGTTGGGACCCACTGTGTGATACTTTAGGTGTCTCCTCCTATAGCCCTGGCTGACCAAAGCCATGTGAGTGGATTTGGCAGAGGGAAACTGAAAGAAGCCTGTTCTATATGTATATATGTGTGTGTGTGTTATTGGCATAGAAATTAATGACGACGAAATTAAGATAACTTAATTAATTTGAGCAATCAGTAATGCTGTTAAAACAGCAACTCCCAGCCAATCATTCCAACATCTAACGATGCATGATAATTGCTTTGTTTTCTTTGTTCTCCTAATTGACAGCGTTATGTTCCGTACCACTCCAATGGACAGCACCGGAGTCCCACACATTCTTGAGCACACGGTCCTTTGTGGTTCTAGGAAGTTTCCTGTGAGAGACCCATTCTTCAAGATGCTCAACAGATCGCTGGCTACTTTCATGAATGCCATGACAGGTATATTATATATTATATGTCACTTGCATACATATGGTTTAACTCTTATTTCTAGCAATGCTTGTACCATTTAGTACTCTCTGTCACTTGAGTAACATCTTTAAATTTGCCTTTACTACTCTTTTACTTGTTTCAGTCATTTGACTGTGGCCATGCTGGAGCACCGCCTTTTAGTCGAGCAAATCGACCCCAGGATTATTCTTTGTAAGCCTAGTACTTATTCTATCGGTTTATTTTGCTGAACCGCTAAGTTACAGGGACGTAAATACACCAGCATCGGTTGTCAAGCAATGCTAGGGGGACAAATACAGACACACAAACGTATACACACACATACATATATATATACATATATACGATGGGCTTCTTTCAGTTTCCGTCTACCAAATCCACTCACAAGGCTTTGGTGGGCCCGAAGCTATAGTAGAAGACACTTGCCCAAGGTGCCAAGCAAAGGGAATGAACCCAGAACCATGTGGTTGGTAAGCAAGCTACTTACCACACAGCCACTCCTGCGCCTATATATATATATATATATGTGTGTGTGTGTGTGAGTGTGTGTGTGTGTATATTATTTATATATAAAGAATAAAAAATTTTGAATGGTACAACAATGCACTATAATACAGACAATGGGCTGTGTATACCTGTTGTAATTTAGTCATCTGATATGGTATTTTGGAATTATATTCCTTCTTCAGATATTCTCAGATGGAGTTGCTGCTATAATCGGTTTTCCAACGGGTTTTCTTTTTTTTTTTGTTTTTGGAAGTGTCTCAGCAGTGGTCTCATGATATATATTGGACACATATGCACAGATGCAGCACGGAATTTTGTCAGTGAACAGGTCGCGGTCTCAAAGCGAAGAAAATATTTTGACAAATTAAATTTAAATGTTGAAGTGAATCTAACGGTTTTTGTGTGTTTCTTATAAACACCTTCCACGCTGCAATTGTTTTCGTTCCAGCACATGATCTCAGATCAAATCATTTGCTATGCAAGTACATCTCCAATATATATTGGGTCATCCCATAAATAATGTGGGTTTTTTATACTTCTTTTATTTTTCAAAATTAAGATAAACGAAATTCTTTTTTAATCTAAAATATACTCTCCTTCATTTTCAACAATGCTCTTCCATCTATTTGGTAGAATTGCAAAGCCCCTCTTCCAAAATTCACTTGTCTGTGACAAAAGTTACTCCTTCAGTACTGTCCTGACCTCATCTACAGAATTCATATTTATTCCGTCCAAATGATTTTGAAGACTGCGGAATAAATGATAATCAGATGGGGCAATGTCTGGCAAATATGGTGGGTGGGGCATCGTTTCCCATTCAAACTGTTCCAGCCTTTGGAATGTCATCCTCACTGTATGTGGTCAAGCATTATCCTGATGGAAGAACACCTTTCGTCTTGAAACCAAAGACAGTCGATTTCCTTCTAGCGCTGACTTAAGCCACTCAAGCTGCTCACAGTAGATCTCCTTTGTTATAGTTTGGTTTGGGTTTAAAAGTTCAAAACTTCATATCCCACCAAACAGATAACAATACCTTACATGGGTGAAGACCTTCTTTAGCCTGGGGTTCCAGTGTTTCTCCTTTCCCTACCCACTGTCTTTCACACATGACATTTTTATAGAGACCCCATTTCTTGTCACCTATCACAATTTGGTCCCCAAAAAGGTTCATTCATGAGATGTGACAGCAAAGAAGAGCACACATTCACTCTCTGAATGTGATTAGACTCAGAAAGTTTGTGAGGAACCCATTGGCCCAATTTGCTGACTTTTCCAATGGCACACAAGTGTTGATGAATGGTTGAATGACCAAACCGAACCTTCTCTACCAATTCCTCAACAGTTACGATGGGATTTTGTTCCACCAGGGTTTGCAGGACATCCTCATTGAGCTCTTCAGATCTTCTGGAATAAGGCTCATCTTCTAGGCTGTAGTTTCCGGCTCAGAATTTCTGGAACCACCGTTGACACTGGCTTACACTTATTGTCCGATCCCCATATACTGCATTAATATTCCTCTCACTTTCCGGAGGAGGATAGGAGGAGGATGATGATGATTTATTTATTTCATTATTACTTTAATCATTCCCGTATTTAATTAACTGTTTATTTATTTGTATAATTATTGGACACGCATAGCAAGTGACTGGACCATATATCCATTTTCAACCCAGAACCAGCAAGACTTCAGGAACTTGTTGTCCATCTACCTTGATGCCGTATTCTACCCACAGTTACGAGAGCTCGACTTCAGGTAAGAATCTTTTAACGACAATCCTCCACTGCAGTGTTTCACAAGTGTTTTTTTTTTTCAATCTCCTCTTTTTCTTAAGCCCTTTGCTCCCTATTTATTTATTTATGCGCCCTTTTCAAGCCCAGCCAAGCTCATGGGCCCGGTTTCCCGGTTTCTATGGCGTATGTGCTCCCCCTCCTCCAGCTGGACGGGACGCCAGTCCATCGCGGCGTTACTCAAGAAACAGGAAGAGAGAGTGAGAGAAAGCTGGGGGCAAAAGAATACAAGAGGGGTTGCCACCACCCCCTGCCGGAGCCTCGTGGAGCTTTTAGGTGTTTTCGCTCAATAAACACACACAATGCCTGGTCTGGGAATCGAAACCGTGATCCTCCGACTGCAAGTCCGCTGCCCTAACCGCTGGGCCATTGCGCCTCCACAGCACAAATTATCAAAAGCTTTTCTCCACCGTTCTCAAGTCAGAATCGTCTTTTCTGTTTCCATCTATTTTCTTCATTTACATCATCATCATCATTGTCATCATCATCATTTAAAGTCCATTATTATATAATACTATATGATATATTATATAACTAGCAGTATCGCCCGGCGTTGCTCAGGTTTGTAAGGGAAATAACTATAAAGCATTTTTAGAGAGTTATAGCCAAAAAATAGCAAAAAAATGGAAAAAAAATGATGGTAAATTTGTTTTTGAGAGTTAAAAAAGGTGTCGAGTTGCGTCCCCTAGACAGTCTGTGGTTTGTGTTTCTGATTCTCGACCCCATGTCGAATTTATCGATTTTTTTCAGAACTGGGAGAACTTTTCAAAATTTTCGCTGCGTTAGTTTTGAATTATGACATTGGGCTATGTGTGTGTCAAGTTTCATCAGAATCGGTTGAAGGCCGTGGTCAGGGTGAGGGTACAAGCAAACAGACACACAGACACACACACAGACAAACTGCCGTTTATATATAGAGAGAAGAGATACGATATATTATATACTAGCAGTATCGCCCGGCGTTGCTCGGGTTTGTAAGGGAAATAACTATATAAGCATTTTTAGAGAGTTATAGCCAAAAATAGCAAAAAATGCATTAAAAATGGAAAAAAATTGATGGTAAATTTTTTTTAAATCGTTGACTCATCGTAGACATTTTTAGAGAGTTACTTCCCTTATATAATAGCGAAAAAATGCATTAAAATGGAAAAAATGATGGTAAATTATTTTAAAATCGTTGACTCATTGTAGACATTTTTAGAGAGTTACTTCCCTTATATAATAGCGAAAAATGCATTAAAATGGAAAAAATGATGGTAAATTTTTTTTTAAATCGTTGACTCATCCTAGACATTTTTAGAGAGTTACTTCCCTTATATAATAGCGAAAAAATGCATTAAAATGGAAAAAAATGATGGTAAATTTTTTTAAAAATCATAGACTCATCGTAGATAGGCGCTAATACCCAGAAGGGCTTGATATGAATCACGACTATAAGATACCCACTTTTAGTTAAACTGTACCGCAAAATGTGGGAGTAGTTAGGAATCTAAATCGTAGGAGACAGACACACAACTTCTCTTTTATATATAAAGATAATACTGTATGATATATATAATACTATATATTTAGTGATTGTATTTTCCTATTGTAGTCAAGAAGGCTGGAGACTGGAACACAAGGACCTCAACGACACAGAATCCCCTATTATCTTCAAAGGGGTTGTCTTCAATGAAATGAAGGGTGTATTTGTAAGTGACTCTAAACATTTTCCTTCTTACCGATTCCTTCCACCGATTCCATCTTACCGTATCACTATTCTGTAATCTCCAATTGTTATAATTGTTGTTATTGATAAGGTGGCAAGCTGGCCGGAGCATCAGCATGTCAGACGAAATGCTTAGCAGTATTTCATATAATATAATAATGAAATTATTGTATACAGTGCTCAAGTGCACCACAACTTGTCAAAAGTGCATATAAAGCATATGCAGTAATGTACAAATGTCTGGGAAGTGAACAGTGTATGAGTCAGATCCATGCTTGCGTGTGTATGGAGGGGAGAAAGATCAGGTGTAGTATTGGCAAATCTCAGGAAGCATGGAAGTTTTGAAGGATGCAGTGCTCCGACAACTAACAACTGATGCTGGCAGTTTGTTCCATACTTCAGCAACTCTTAGTGTGAAAAAATGTTTCCTAAAGTCATGAAGCTGGGCTGTTTTCTGACTTTGTAAACATGTCCACGGGTGTATCTCTATACGTCTTATCAACCCCTTTTGGGGTGGATAAAATAAGTACCAGGTGAGGACTGGGGTCAGTGTAATTGACCTAACTGCTCCTTGCAGAAATAATAAAAGTCAATATGACTGAGTATTCCCTGGACACTTATTGACCGGTGATCACATGACTGCAAAGGAAATTTCTACATTGCCCAGTTATATATTTCTTTACTACCCACAAGGGGCTACACACAGTGGGGACAAACAAGGACAGACAAACGGATTAAGTCGACCCCAGTGCGTAACTGGTACTTAATTTATCGACCCCGAAAGGATGACAGGCAAAGTCGACCTCAGCGGAATTTGAACTCAGAACGTAACGGTAGGCGAAATACCCATTTCTTCACTACCTACAAGGGGCTACACACAGAGGGGACAAACAAGGACAGACAAATGGATTAAGTCGACCCCAGTGCGTAACTGGTATTTAATTTATCGACCCCGAAAGGATGACAGGCAAAGTCGACCTAGGTGGAATTTGAACTCAGAACGTAACGGCAGACGAAATACAGCTATGCATTTCGCCCAGCGTGCTAACGTTTCTGCCAGCTCGCCAGTCCAGTTATAGCCATACAGTGAACTTTATTATATTAGAATGAAAGAGAGACTTCAAGAACAGCAATAACCACTTCTACTATCAGTGGAGGGGGCTGAAATTTTTTTTCTCGAGGGGTGGGGTGCAGTTGACTACATTGACCCTTGTGTGCAACTGGTACTTATTTCATTGACCCAAATAGGACGAAAGCCAAAATCAGTGACCTCGGTAGAATTTGAACTCAGAGTATATACCTGGACAAAATGCCACTAAGCATTTTGTCTGACATGTTAACGCTTCTGCCAGCTTACCATCCTAAAAATTACAACAATATTACTGGTTTCAAATTTGGTTCAGTGGAGCAGTTAGGTCAATTACACTGACCCCCCAGTCCTCACCTGGTACTATTTTATCCACCCCAAAAGGGGTTGATAAGACGTATAGACGGAAACTGAAAGAAGCCTGTCGTATATATGTATATATATATATATATATATGTGTGTGTGTGTGTGTGTGTGTATATGTTTGTGTGTCTGTGTTTGTCCCCTTAACATCGCTTGATGACCGATGCTGGTGTGTTTACGTTCCCGTAGTAAATTAGCAGTTCAGCAAAAGAGACCGATAGAATAAGTACTAGGCTTACAAAGAATAAGTCCTGGGGGTCGATTTGCTCGACTAAAAGACGGTGCTCCAGCATGGCCCACAGTCAAATGACTGAAACGAGTAAAAGAGTATGAATGTATGTATCCATCCATCCATCTTTCTCAGTCTCTCCCTCTGTCACTGATCTTTTCCTTGTTGACAAGCCCCCTCTCTCTCTCTCTGTCTCTCTCTCTCTCTCTCTGTCTCTCTCTCTCTCTCTCACACACACCTCATATGGTTCCTCACTATTTCCCTCTCTTCCTGCTACACACACATTTTTCTGCCTTTCTCTTTCACACTTTCTCTCTCACTCTCTTTCTTTCACTCACTCTGTTTCACATTCTTTCCCCCACCCCTCTCTCTCTCTCTCCAACTCTCTTACATCTCTCTCTTTCTCCCCTTAATTACAGTCCAGCAATCAAAACATCTACAGACAAGCTCTGGAGAACAAACTCTACCCTAGTCACACCTATGGTGTCGTTAGTGGTGGCGACCCTGCTTTCATACCTGATCTCACCTGGAAGGATCTCGTTAACTTCCACCAAAGTCATTACCACCCTAGCAACTCAAAGTAAGTCATTATTCACTATGTTTTTTGTTGTTCTTCTTTACTGTTGTTGTTTAGCCCTAGGCCAACTCAGAGATGGAGAAGATCTATCATCAGAAACTTTCCAGCCATGACCATCTTGTCTAGTTTTTCTTATATATTTTTTTCCGGCTGGGTGCTGGTGTCACGTAAATGCACCTATGCTGGCTGGTGCTGCACAAAGGCACCCACATGGTTCTGGGTTCAGTCCCACCGCACACATGAGACCTTGGACCTTCTCAATCTAAACTGTCCGATGAACAGGAATGTGAAACTCTGAGTATCAGATTTCTGTGATGGTTTTGCAGCCTTAATAATAATAAAGCATATACCATAAATCCTCGAGTGTAATCCACATTTTTTTTCCAAAAATTTAAAGGTCAAAATCCCCAGTGCGTACTATACACGAGGTTAAAAATGAAAAATATTTTCTAAGCGATGTGCGAGTCTCTATTTGGTGTCTGGCAATGTTTATTCAGACACATTTTGTGATGTCGGGCACGAAAATACCTTAAGCTAAGCCTGAAAGCAATGAAGTCATAAAAGAATCATCCATAATTTGCAGTAAGCAACATTTATTAAAATAAAAGTATTCAGAACACAGAATAACATGTAATAAAAATAATTTGCAGACATATTTACATTCCCATATAACAGTTAAGAACATCACCATTATTGTATTACGCATGCGTGGAAGTGTTTGATCGACGAGGTGCTGCTGGCTTCATTACGCACAACTCAAGTTAGAGAAACTCTTTTACTTGTTTCAGTCATTTGACTGCAACCATGCTGCAGCACCGCCTTTAGTCGAGCAAATCGACCCCGGGACTTATTCTTTTGTAAGCCCAGTACTTATTCTATCGGTCTCTTTTGCCGAACTGCTAAGTGACAGGGACGTAAACACACACACACACACACTCACTACATATATATACATATATACGACAGGCTTCTTTCAGTTTCTGTCTACCAATCCACTCACAAGGCATTGGTCGGCCCGGGGCTATAGAAGAAGACAACTTGCAAGCCCAGGCCACACAAGTGGGACTTAACTCAGAAAACCATGTGGTTGGTTAGCAACACAAGGTTTAAGTTTTGCAGGGTACAGCCCCCTAAAAATCCTCTGCGTATTATACTCAAGGGCGGACTATACTCGAGGATTTACGGTACTCTGTCTCTGGTATTCGAGTACTATTTTACCCCCACCTTGTTTCACATTTATGTGCTTACTTTCTTATTATCCACAGATGATACAAACAGTAGTGACATCTGATTTCAAATCTCAGTGTTTTAATGTTTTGCTTATAAAATTTTATGCACCATGTGCTCTGTTTTTGGCGCAAAACAAAATCAGTTGCGTAGTCAGAGTTTAACGTGACAGTTATGGATTATTACCCGGTAGGCCACACTGATGAGGCTCAGGGTTTAAATACCCAAAAGCCGAAACCTGGTTTGTGGATATCCCTAATTGCATAATATTTTTATTTTGTGCTGTTAAATGTTTTAATTCTTTCTGTTTTCCTCACATACTGTTTTTTCTCTGTTATCTTGGTGCAGCACGGTGGATTAATTTAAGACTTTAGCTCTTATTTCTAGCAGTTGGATGCTTGTTAAGCATCCTTACGCTTCAGTGATAATGAACTGAACTGAACATAACTAATCTGTACATCCTCTGATAACTTACGGCTGTTGATTTGATGATTTCCCTCACGGCTGCATGCATATATATATATATATATATATATATAGGCGCAGGAGTGGCTGTGTGGTAAGTAGCTTGCTTACCAATGACATGGTTCCAGGTTCAGTCCCACTGCGTGGCATCTTGGGCAAGTGTCTTCTGCTATAGCCTCGGGCCGACCAATGCCTTGTGAGTGGATTTGGTAGACGGAAAACTGAAAGAAGCCTGTCGTATATATGTATAATATATATATGTATGTGTGTCTATATGTCTGTGTGTCTGTGTTTGTCCCCCTAGCATTGCTTGACAACCGATGCTGGTGTGTTTATGTCCCCATCACTTAGCGGTTCGGCAAAAGAGACCGATAGAATAAGTACTAGGCTTACAAAGAATAAGTGCCGCGGTCGATTTCCTCGACTAAAGGCGGTGCTCCAGCATGGCCGCAGTCAAATGACTGAAACAAGTAAAAGAGTAAAGAGTATATATATATCACTGTCTTCCTCATAAACAGGTTGGTTCTTTCAGGTATTGGTGCCGCGTAAATGCACCTGTGCAGGTGCTGCATAAATGCACCCATGCTGGTGGTATGGAAAAAGCACCCAGCACATTCTGTTAACTGGTTGCCATTAGGAACGGCACCCAGATGTAGAACCCACACCACAACAAACAGTTAGAGTTTGGCCAGCTCATGTCAAACTGCCCGACCCATGCCAGCATGGAAAAAAAGGGATATTACACGATAATGATGATGATGGTGATGATGATGATGACAATGATGATGATGATATATATATGTCTATTCTTGTAGGTTTGTTACGTACGGCAATTTTCCCCTTGAAGACCACCTTGAGTACATCAACAGCAATTATTTGAAGCACTTCTCTGCCATTGACCCAGGCACTGCCGTTCCTTCAGAGACGAGGTGGACGGAGCCTGTGAGTAGCAGCTGCTTTATAGATTGTTGTCTATGTGTATTATATATATATATGTATATATATATATACATACATATATATACATATACATATATATACATATATATACATATATATATATATATATATATATGTATATATATAAAGTGTGTGTATATGTAATGTGTTTATATTTAAAAAAAAATAATAAATGCCCCCTTTTCAAGCCTAGCCAGGCTCATGGGCCCAGTTTCCTGGTTTCTGTGGCGTATGTGTTCCCCCCAGCTGGACAGGACGCCTGTCCATCGCAGCGTTACTCAAGAAACAGGAAGAGAGAGTGAGAGAAAGATGGGGCGAAAGAGTAGAACAGGGGTTACCCTGCTTGAGTGAGAGGGTGAGAATAAGAGAGAGTGAGAGAGGGGCAAGGGAGAGAGAGGGTAAGAGAGAGAGAGAGAGGGTGAGAGTGAGTGAGAGAGGGTGAGAGGGAGAGAGAGGGTAAGAATGAGAGAGAGAGTGAGAGGGTATGAGGGAGAGAGAGAGAGAGAGAGGATGAGAGTGAGAGAGAGGGCAAAAGTGAGTGATAGAGTGAGTGAGAGGTGGGGAGACAGATATGTCCCGGCTCTCTGTCGGGTCACAACAACAAGGAACAGCCTGCTCATGAAATTAACATGCAAGTGGCTGAGTACTCCACAGTCACACATACCCATAACATAGATCTCAGGGAGATTCAGCGTGAAACGGAATGTAACATTCAGGCCACCTCCCTCCCTCCTCCCCTCCTTCTCCCCCCTCCCTCTCCCCCTCTCTCTCCCCTCTCACACTTTCTTACTGTACCTCTCTACCTCTCTCTCTCACATTCCAGCAACATCATTCCGTTACGTGTCGCAACGACCCAATGTCCCCAGATCCGCAGAAACAAACCACGGCCTCAGTAAGTTATCTCCTCTCAAAGTAAGTGTTTTTCTGATTTTTCCCGTGTTTTTACCCCTTGTTTTATTAATATATTATCATAAGAGATTGTCCTCCCATGTGGTTAAGAAGTTTGCTTTTCAACTACATAGTTTTGGGTTCAATCCCACTGTATGGCACCTTCAGCAAGTGTTTTTTTTTTTCTTTATTGCTCACAAGGAGCTAAACATAGAAGGGACAAA
>NW_021836364.1:0-22232 GCF_006345805.1 Octopus sinensis
GTTAAGAGAAACACTAAACACTATTGTAAAAGTGATAAACTATATTCGATCTCGACCACTTAATTATCGAATTTTCCAAACTCAAATAATAATGGCTTTTAAAAAAAGTTATTATTGTGGATAATGAAAATAAAAAAAGGAATAACATCAATGTTCCCAATGCTTGAATATCATCTCGGACACAACCCACCGGATAATGTTCTTCTAAGTCTGATAATCAAACATCTGGAAAATCTCAAGACAAAATTTGATGATTATTTTCCTGTTGAAGACCCAATTCCAAACTGGATCGTTCAACCTTTCTTGACCTCATTTAAAGAATATCAGGAACTCAATTTTCAGCAGAGCTTGATTGAACTTCAATGTAATCAGTCTGCTCAGATTATTTTCAAATGTACTTCATTATTAGATTTTTGGTATTCTCATTAATAATTACTTTTTATTGTTAGGTGTCAGATGGCGAAAGAATTCCCCATTTTGAGTAAAACTGCATTGGAATCAATACTTGCATTCCCCACTACTTATCACTGTGAAATGGCGATGTCGTGTCTGACTTTTCTAAAAACAAAATATAGAAATAGACTACGGGTACAAGATGATATGCGAGTAGCTTTGTCGAACATAGAGCCTGATATAAGTAAAATTATTCTGAACAAACAAGATCAGAAATCTCACTAAATTACTATTAAATTTTCTGTTATTTTCATAATGTTCATGTTATTTTTATAATAAATATTCGAACATGTCTAAACCTGGCCCTGACGAGGTCAAAAATTGTGCGCTAATACCAAAAAATGTTTATTTTATTTAAGGTGGTCCCCACAAAATTTTATAGTTCAAAAGTGGTCCCCAGTCTAAAAAAGGTTGAGAACCGCTGCTATATACTATGGATTGTTCACGTTTGGTTTTCCAAAACAAAAGAAGTTATATAAGAAATAACAATGAATATGATCAAATCAAGTCAATTCTCCAAGGGATCGATGTAAAGACAAGAAATAGATATTAGGAAAGAAGGCTTTTGACCAAGTCAAAATCTTTTATACTATTAAATGACTGCCTTTATTATCGTGTTGAAAACGGGAGTCACAAATTAGTTATTGTCGTAAGTTATAGCGTCCGGGCCAGTTCTAAGTGTCCGGAGTGATAAATCGGATTTATCACTCCAAATTATTATGATTTTGGGAATAAATTTTAAACTGTTCATGGTGCGCTCGATACACATCAATAGCAAAGGAGAATATGATTCTATTTTACTATATCTATTGTCTAAAAAATATGAACCTGGAATGACAGAAACCAAAAAGCGAACAATTCGAAGAAAGTGTAAAACTCTTCATTTTGCAGACGATCAATTATTCTCTTATTCCAAATCAGGAACACATAAAATTGTTATATGTCCTTTTGAACATGAAAGGATTCAATCTATTCTTTGTGATGAACATAATGAAGGACATCCTGGGTTCAATAAAATGTGTTATCTAATTTCTCAAAAATATATTGGAATTAAACAATGTATAATTCGTGATTTTGTATCAAAATGCATACCGTGCCAATCATTTAACTCTTTAAGTACTTGTGAAAATATCAGAATGATTTCTGTGGAAAAAAAATACGAAAGATTTATCGCCGACTGTATAGATCTAAGGCGGTATTCTGCAAATAATGACAATTTTAAATGGATACTTACTGTCATCGATGCATACACAAAGTTTGCATGGTCATTCGCGTTAGAGAATAAAACATCACAAAGCATCTATAATGCAATTGAGAGTTTATTCCAGACTGTCGGTCCTCCAATTTATTTTCATTCGGACAATGGAAAGGAATTCCGCAACAAAGAAGTTTCAAAACTTCTTGATGATTGGAAAATAACTCCGATAAATGGAAGACCAAGACACCCACAATCTCAAGGACAAATAGAAAGATATAACCAAACTCTCAAACGTTGGTTGGGGAAGACTTTGTTCGCAACAGAATCTATAAGGTGGAGAGAAATTCTACAGAAGGTGGTGTATAAATACAACATAACTTGTCATCGCGCAACTGGAAAGTCACCATTTTGGTTAGTCTCTTTTTATTTACCCAGTCTATTTTACGGAATAACGGGTTTTAATATTTTGCCATGTGGAGGCGCAGAAGAAGAGATTAACTCAGAATCGGAAGAAACGGAATTATCCTTAGAAGTAAAAACTCATAATGAAAAGTATAAAAGAAAAGTTACAGAAGACGCAAATAAAAATTTTCGAAAAAAAGATATCACAATTGGAGATAATGTTACAATTAAAATTGATTTCGATAAAAATATAAAAACAAGAAAATATCCACTCACTAATTTTTTTAGCAAGGAACAATTTCTAGTAGTGGAAGAAGTTTCTCTGCTTTATTAAACGTGAAATCATCCGTGATGTTGTTATCAACTGTGACATTTGCCGCTTTTCTGGACCTTTAAAGGACCATGATACAGAATTTCACGTTTTTGCTAATAAACCAAATGAAAGCTTTCAAATGGATTTAATCAATCTTAAAAGGTGCTTTTTCTGATTTTTTCATCATTTATGTAATATTTTTTGATTTTTACAAAAACTGTAATATCGATAATTAATTTCCCTTTTTCTGATTATTTTAGATTTTTGAGTTCCAATGATTCTTTTTCATGGCTGTTAACTTGTATTGATGTATACAGTAATAGATTTTTCATCATGATTTACTGATCCACTGTTTCCGTGAAATTTTCTTAACTTGATACCATTTCGTAATTTAAACTTTTCTAGCCACCCACGACTTGCTTTAAATTCTGGAAAATTTTTTCCAAACTTAAGAGCTTTTGCAATTAACATCGAATCTGATGGATTCACAAGAAAGATAAAAAATAAATCTGGACTCGAGGTTTCAAAAAATATTCAAGATATATTTATCGAGCATGGACCATGTCTATATCTACAAACAGATAATGGGACAGAGTTCAATAATTCTTACCTTACTGACTTGTGTGGAAAATACAACATTCTCCAAATTCACGGAAGGCCTAACAATCCACGCAGTCAAGGGATCATTGAGCGCTTCAAAAATGATTTTAAATTGGGAGATATGGTTTTCTATAAAAATTTATAAATATAGGTCCGAATAAAAAAGGATTTTGGAACGAATCCTTCACTAAAATTAAATAAATTTGAAAGTCCATATGGTTCTCCGGTTAAAATTGTTCAGATTTTTTCAAATAACTATGCTGAGATTGAGAAAAAAGATGGCTCAAAAGATAAAATTCAAATTCATCGGCTTAAAAAGAAAATTAATTAATTTTTTGAATTTTTATTAAAAATTTGTTTCAATCTGAGAGTTAAACACCGATATATGCGTGCGGATAAATGCAGTGTTCTCAAAGTCTGTAAAAGGACGAGGGGTTACACTAATTACGCTCCTAGGTTATTGCTGAACGGGTCAGCGATTGCTGCAGTTGATCGGATGACTTATTTGGGCGTGCTCTTTAAGCCGTCCGGTAAGTTTGATGATCACATTGCACGTACGAAAATGCGTGCAATTCAGCGATTAGGCGCGTTGCGTGCTTTCCGGCTGCGGAGAGGTGCTTGGCTACGTGTGTTTAACACCATGGTGTTACCCGTGTTGACCTATGGTGTACATGCCTGGCACTTCTGTGAGGACCGAGAGAAGTACGTTGACGCGCTCAAGAAAGTCAGAAGACGAGCCATCCGGCTAGCCCATGGCTTAGGATGGCGAGTGGAGCTCACGGACACCCAGGAATTGTCCCTCAAAGGCCTCCCTGAGGTCTTAGAAAAGATAATGTCTGGGTGGCAGGTAAGACGGTAAGTCTTAGTTTGCGGCTGAGAGGCGAGCGTGTGTGCGGGACTGAAAAGGCAGAAATGCCGAAGTCTTAATTATACCCTCACTAACAGCCTTTTATTTAAAATAAAATTTTTCCTTCCATCTGGTGCTGAACTTTTGTATAATTATATACATCCATATGGTTATCAATCATTATTTATTAGCGAATCAATAATGTGCGCTCAGGGCGTAGGGCGCGTTGTGCATGTGACATAATAAAAAAAATAATAATAAATGAATATTGATTTTTTAAGTGCCGGGAGAAAAAAAACGTAGTTTAATGTACCGTGAGCACAAAAAGGTTGAGAAACGCTGGGTTAGACCATAAAAAAATTAATTATAAGAACAAACAAGAAAAATTGAGTTATAAAATGATTATTCAGAAAATTTTAAAATTAGCAAGAAAATTGAATAAAAGAGATAAAGAAGAAAATATAATTTTTTTAGAAGATTCAAAATAAGTAAAGAAATGAATTAAAGGAATAAAATCGGAAAATAACACAAAAATAATGAAATTTCATATAATTCATTAAATGAAACTACATTTCAAATTATTCCTTTTAAATCAAATCAAAAAATAAAAATAAAACTAAGGAGATTTATCAAAAGAATACCACAACGTGAAGCAACAGCGTGCTCACACGTGGCTTAATTTATTATTATTATTAGGTTTGCCTTCATAAATTAAGATAATTAAGCAGATTATTCAAGAAATTTATTATTAAATAAAATAATTTACAAATAAAATCAGTTTCAAAATTAATCATTTGTTTTTTTTAAATATTGTTAAATATCATTTGTTATTTTGTTTCAATGTTCGTCCATTACCGAGTTTAAGAATCCTGATAATAGTTATCTGCTTTAATAATATAGTTAAAAAAACTATAAAAGCTTATAGAAAAATTTTTGATGTGATATTGCTGCATATGGACAATCAATACTCGACATTCCAGAAGTTACGAACTATGTATCCATAGACACTATAAGGCGAGCGAGAGAAAGACCCAGAGGAAGCGTATTTTCACATTAGTCAATGTTCCCTATTGAAGAGGGGTGTGTATGGTTTGCGAGAAAAAAATAAGATAAAATCTTCTTAAGCACTAAGAAGTTTCATATTTAAATCCTAAATGTCTTTATTTTTGTTTGGAGATGACATCTCGAGACAATTTGCGTATCCCCGCTGCATCGTGGATACTCCAGTTTAGAACCACTAAACATTAATGGATGCGAACAAATGTCAATCTTACCGAGTCTCTTCGGTGGGTTATACACTGGAATAACTCTCCTTTATGTGAAGTGATGCTATGTTTGAGGAATGTGTGTTTTCTCAAACAAATACAATACACATCACAATTAAAGAAAAGGTCGGATTCCTGTAAATATTTTATATCATTTTCCATTCAGAAAACCACGTCGTTCTCAGCATACAATATTTCTTAATAAAACAGACAAGAGAGAAGCAGTAGAGTGACGATGGGATAGCTTTTGTGAACAGGACCAGAGAAATGTTTTTTCAAATGCATTTCAAGTACACTCGGGCAAAAAAACAGACATTCAAGACTTATAAACCAATTTGCCTGGCAAGACAAATGCAGTTCGTGCGTCTACTGTCGAGTGCGATAACTCGTTACAATGACCGAAGGACGACGATTGGGTAGACCGAATGAGCTATAGGTATGGCACTAACATCATCCTCTTTTTCGCAATTGCCATGATGAGCAGGACCTTCACAGGGTCGCATCTCGTTTGCTGGCATCCTGCCATGTTTACATGTTTGTCTTGTCATAAAATTTTGAGATTCTTACACTTCATTCGGGGATTCTTACTGCTGTGGACTAAGGGCACATACTACGTGGCCCTTGATCAAAAACTGCCCTCATCAGATGAAATCAAGAAAAAAAGCACACTGGCATACTACCAGGGGATGCACTACATCCTTTTGTCCATGAGTCTTTTGTTCTACCTCCTATCATGGCTTGGCGTTCCTACGTCTTCGGATCCGGTCTGAATCTGCCTGGAATAGTCAATAAATGCTCGATTGCTCATAAAATTGAACGAATCTCAGAAAAGGAAAAAATAGCGAACTAAATCGCGTACCAAATCGACCATTATTTGCGACGGAGAGACAACTGGGATGGAACATCGAACAGAGTCGTGTTTCTTATAAAAATACTGATGTGGTCTGGGGGACGGAAACACGGAAACTATTTGTCTTTTGCATACTGCATCACCAAAACACTTTTCCTCTTCAACGCGTTTGGTCAATTTTTCTACTGAACAGATTTTTTGGCTTTCAGTTTCACATGTACGGTTTACATTCTGAACGAGTACATTCACGGAAAAGAAATAAACGAGTCCTCTTCTTTCCCCGCGGGTAACCTACTGCGATATCCCCGAACGGACCATCAAACAGACACACATCTACACAGTCCAATGCGTGCTTCAACAAAATCTATTCTCAGAAAAAATATTCATAATTATTTGGTATATGCTCCTAATTGTCGGAGTTGCGACTTTGATTTCGTACGTCAAGTGGCTTCTTTATTTCTCGATTCCCCGTCTACGGGACGACTACGTTGTCAGTACATTCAGGACATTGCTCCAACTGAGAACGATCAGTTCACCAAATTCATTAACAAATACCTCAAAAACGACGGATTCTTCATTTGTCGACTTATCGTACTCAACATAAACTGGATGATGCTTGACACGGTTGTCAACATTCTCTGGCAAGACTTTAAAAACAAGAACCTGAAAATTTAATTGTCACAGGCTGGATAATGCCCTGGGTTGGATAATGCCCCTCAACGTTATTTTTTCAAATTAATTTTGATTAGATTTTTTGATTTTCTTAATTATTTTAGTAATTTATCAAAGTTTTTTTTTTCAAATTAATCTAGCGTGCAAATTTATTTTGGTTATCTAAGTTTTCAATTTGGAAAATAATAAGTATAATCGATCAAATTTATATTTCAGAAATGGTTTTACTCAACCTTACCGAAGATGAACTTGAAGTAATCAAAAATATTCAAATAGATGTTTTTTTATATTGACCGATTTCAGAAATTTGAAAAAAAGATACAGAAAATTACAGAACAGTTAATTTTCGAAGAGGAAGGTTTCCCCAAAAGAAGAAACGACTAAACTAATAATTATTATAGATCGAACTATGAGGACACATTTTGGGAGAGATAAATTGCTTTCGATATTGAGAAAGGAAATTTATGCAGTAACCCGAGACGAAATTACTGCTGTGATCTCAAAATGCGTTCACTGTCAGGTGCATATGTATTGAACTATTCAAAATTGATGGCGACTAAGCCGGCGAAGCATCGTTTATAATAAATATAACATGGCGAAGCATGGAACGACCAAGAGGACACCTTTCGAAATTTTTATGCGAGGAAATAAGTTTCCCGGAAGAAATAAGATCGGCGTTATTGTCATTCGATGGAAATGAAGCGGTGAATAAAGTCAATCAGAGATAATTGGATCCGATTATTCGAAACGAGGACGATTGTTTGAATCAACAGAACATGAAAGCCATGTTCTTCCCGGAGAAAAAATGAAAAGGAGGCGGAAATGGAAATTTGATGAAGATTTAGCCGTAGGAGATAATGTCCTACTGAGACATGATATTGATACAAATCCAAATAATCGAAAATACCCCCTATACGATCAGATCGATTCAACTATATATGAAATATCGGAAGTTCATAAAGACACGTGCGCACTTAAAGATCTGAATGACAAATCATCCAACATCTACACAAAAGTCGCATAAAAAAATATGACTCTTATAGAAAATTTTTATATAATAAAAATTCATCAATTTTTAATATTTGTTTATAAATTGTAGACCTAAAAGATTGTATAATTATAATAAAATACGTTATTGATTCGGAAAAATTTGTGATGCCGGTTTTTGCCGACTCTTGGAAAAATTCATTCAATCAAAAAACTGATAAAAAATTGAATAAATCGACTTAATTCCATTATCAAGTTATTTTTAATTAATTATCAGGTTATTTTTGTTTGACTTTAATAAAATTTTTAAGGGGGTATTATCCAACCCAGGCCATTATCCAGCCTGTGACATTAATTTATTGACTTTTGTTCGGATTTTGAATTTCATAGTACGAATTTCCACTTTCCGTATTTGCTACAGATTCTAAAGAATATTCACGAACTAACTAATCCATTCATTATGCTTGAAATTTAAACATTTTCATAAATCATTCCAATTTTATACTTTAGTCCGTTTTTTGTTATTTAGAAATTCACTTATTTTTTGCAGCTAGACCTGCGAACTATTAAAAATGACACGTAAAGATTTTCTCAAAATAAAGTTTAGTACAATTTTTTTGTAATTAAAATAAAATTTATTTTTATTAATTATTTTTCATTATCTTAATTTTTACTAGAAAACTTAATAAATTAAGCCACGTGTTATTACGGAGTCGATTCACTTTGTTGTATTTTATTAATTTTTGATCACACTTTATTTTTTATTTAATTGGATGTAGAAGGAATAATGCGAGATGTGGTTTCTTTTAATAATTAAATTATCTGAAATTTCATTATTTTTTGTATATTTCCCGGTTTTATTCCTTTAATCTGTTTCTTTTATTTATTTTGAAACTTCTAAACACTATTATTTTCTTAGTCATATTATTTATCAAATTTGCTCTTATTTTTTAAAAATTTTCTGAATAACAATTTTATAACTCGATTTTATTTATTTGTTCCTTTAATTATTTTTTTTCATTATTATTAAAGTACAGTAAAATTTCTTGAATCCGCCGATTTTTTGCAATGTAAATAATATTTTATAGTTGAAGCATTAACCTACAATATAGATTAAATATTTCTTTTTATATACAAATGACTAAATACATAAAATTATTTATATTCAAAAAATCAGAAATTTTATGTTTTTTAATTAATTTTATTAACATTTCCCCAATTCGCATAATATTTTCGTGATCAATGATCACATTTAAATTAAACATTTAATAATAAAAATAACATTTAAATTTTATTTATTGTAATATAATAAGAAGTAATGCTTGATATTGTCTGGATAGAAGTTTCTATCTTTTTTAAAATATTTTTCAGCATTTTAATAGCTCTTTCAACGGATGCAGAGGATGCCTGACAGCGTGAAAGTAAAAAATAATCTCGTTGGCTAATTTTCGGTTCAGTCATCTCAATAATAGGTTTAAATCCGTTTTCCTCCATTCTTTTATTCATATAATTTTTAATATTTGCCTTATCATCATAAAAATGTAGTCCTTCTATGTCATAATATTCCCGATTGATTGAATAGTCGCAACATTCCGAAACTTTGAGAATATCTATTATTTGTGAATAATTGCATATGATCTCCGTTA
Source organism: Octopus sinensis (assembly GCF_006345805.1). Classification (NCBI taxonomy): domain Eukaryota; kingdom Metazoa; phylum Mollusca; class Cephalopoda; order Octopoda; family Octopodidae; genus Octopus; species Octopus sinensis. Next base: position 9,234 of record NW_021836364.1, read on the forward strand.
ATTTCAACTTAATATCGGGATAATTGAATATGCATAGTTAATAACTATTTGTCATTATTCTATTTATTTTTATGGGAAAAAAATATCGGGATTATTTACATCATAGGTTTTCACGAGAAATTTCTCGCGGCGCAAATGCTAATAAAAAATAATCTCGCGGCACATAATCAAAAATCAAAACATAATTATAAAATTTATTATTTTTACATAATTTTTCTATGTCTGGCTCAATATTTGATAAGGCCAGTCGCATTTCTGAATCTAAATCCAGTAGATTTTTTCGCTTATTTGTTTTAATGTTTTGTAATGCAGAAAATCCCTTTTCACACAAATAGTAAAGAAACCTGAATTTAATCATATAATAAAACAATATACAAGTCCATTAAGTCTTCCAGACATAGATGGTGCCCCATCTGTGCATACACCAACACAATTTTTAAAGGAAATATTATGTCGCGAGCGCAGCGCGCGACCGAGCGCTAGACGCGACTTTGACAGCTAACAAGCCTGTCATCAACAAATATATTTATTAAATTATTTAAAATTTTAACATGATTTAAAATTAAAATTGAAATAACTTAAGTTTTCCATTGAATCCCATAAAATAATTTATAAGTAGACCTTAATAGAAAAAGTAAAATCAATGAATACTGAACGCTAATTTGGTTTAGGTTGTGAGGGGGGTAATAATTTAACAGATCTCATTGCTATTTTTTCGTTTTAATCTCTAAAATTAGGTCTTCTAATCAAAAATGAACTGTGCAGACAGGCTTGCTCCTTCAGAAGATTCTTGTTTTGACATTTTAATAAATTATGAAGCATTTAGATTTTTTCTCATTATTCTAAAATATCCATTATAAATTTTAAAATATTATTTTTATTTATGAAATCGGTTTTAAAGCTCATTCTGCTTTGGCATCGATTTTAAATTTTGTTATCGAATATATTTAAACCCAAATACCAGCCTGGGTATTTGTCAATTTATAGATTTGTTGATTGATCGGATCTAGAAATTGAGTGGTCGCTCGCTGCGCTCGGTCGCTCGCTGCGCTCGCGACATATTATGTTTATTAAAATAATCAAATATCAAATTGTACATATCAATTGCACAAGTAGTAGTAACTAATGTTTTGCAGAAAAGAAATTGTTCAATAATAGTTTCTGACTTTTCAGTACGAATATAAATAAGTAACTGTGCAATTCCTGCTACGTCAGTTGATTCGTCAATTTGCAATGAATATAAATTTTTTTTAGCCATGAATTATTCACGTAAAGAAAAATAGAGAAGAGAAGTTAACTAATTTAGATGAGTCGCCGAACGGATGGACAGGCAATTCCCACGTAATATCGCGAACGATATCCGCTGAAAAAGCCAGCTCGTTTCACGACTGTCGTGACTCCTCCTCGAGATGATTAAACCAATCTCTGTACGAGTTCGCACTTACGACCATTTAAAGATAGACCGATCTCCGCGAAACCAGACGTGATTTTGTTAATGTCCTCCAAAGGTAACATCGTCCAAGTACCAAAAATTGACATTGGACGCAAGGTTGCGTGCAATATGGTCATCGGAGGCTTTATATTGGAAGTGCGAATAATTGATTTAATTCAATTTATTTTTAAGGAGTATCATCCTAAAAATGATATTTGTGTGGCCTAATTTATCTGTCAGGTTCGGAGGACTAGATAATATCCTACCTGAACTAATAAAGTACGCGCCAATGAAGCTTGCTAGAACCATTGCAAACATCCTGAACAAAGAATTTGAGCAGAATAGCCTATTAGACCTCGGCAAAGGATGGTTAATTTCACTAAAGAAACCCGGAAACCATACCCAACTTAAGACAACTTAAGACCTATTAGCCTAGTATCGACGCTTCGGATAACACTCTCACTGGTTGCATTAGAAAGAATAAGAACTAAGATGGCAAATTTTCTTTGGGTCAAAACTGACAGTTACATACATTTTTTTAAATCTGCTTTATATGGAAAGTGCAAATAATTAATCTGACTTAAAGTATATTTAAGGAGTATCATTCGAAAAATGATATTTGTATGGCATAATTAGTACAATAATTGATTTCTATAATATAAATTTAGTAAACTAGTAAATATTAGATACGTGCCAAAAATCGAGTCTGTAAATTATAGTTCACTTACATGATTGTCTGGAAATACTACAATTATTTTTTTGATTATAATCAATTCCATAATTTTGTGTACAAGAATTATTGCAGATGCTTATTGATTATATTATTAGTCAATTATTAAATTTCAATGTATTCTTTAAAAAAGTGATTTTAGCCAAAAACTCAAAAAATCAATTTATTAAACTACTAACTCAATTCGAGCAGATGCAATATAATTACTTATATAATTAAAAAAATGACTTGTTATGATTGCCATGATTTTGAAAATGAACTTAAGTGATTAACCCAGTTGGTACTATTTACTCTCAAACAGCCCGATTGGAAGACGCCTGTTAAAAACTGTATTTTAGTGGTTAGATAATCATACTTTGGTTTTAGCTTGGTATTGAGTGGTACTTAAAAGTAGGTTGGATGGTTTGCACTAGGAGTCGGAAATGACTTGTTTTTATTAATCTCAAATATATTTTATTGTATTTGCTAATCTGACTGCACTCCCCTGCGGCGTCGCTAAAACCGTATCAAAGAGCGACTTTCAGCGTAGACACCGCTCTAACATTCCATTATACATAATTAGCGTAGTTATCATTACTGTTTTTAGTTGCTGTCCCCGCATGGAAGGTCAACTGAAATGTACCAAATGTAAAGAAGTAATTTATACAAAAAACCCACATTTGCGTCTTATGGACTCATTTTATCACACTAACTGTCTTCAGTGTTCTGTGTGTTCTCAAGTACTCACAGATCTTTGTTACGTGAGGGACGAGATTTACTGTTTTAACGACTATACAATGTTTATATAAAAACTTAGTTTGTAGGAATTTTAAGTTTTGTCCGTTGTGTAAGGTCCAAATTGAACTAAATACATTGGTGTATACCATCAAGTCACATATGTATCATGTTGAATGCCTCAAGTGTCGGTGTTGTAATAAAGAACTCAAAACTGGGGACTTCTTTTCCTATGCTGATAAATCCACACTTTACTGCATGGACTATTATCACAAAAATATATGTTTGGTAATTGAGCTATTTTTAGTAAAAACTGAAAACACTGCGGAATCGAAAAGAAAATCAAAGTCTCCTAAATCTTGTTCGGAAGCGAATGGGAGTCCTGAAAAGCCTGAATCCATTAGTGAGGAAGTTCAAACCAACCATGAAGCCAACAATAACCTCAAAAAATGCAAACAACGTGGACGGAGGACATCAATCAAACCACACCAAATTGGGCTTCTTACAGAATTGTACGAAAGTGAAAGAAAGCCATCGCGTCATACATTGGAAGAAATGACCAAATTGACTGGACTACCAATTCGCGTGATCCAAGTCAGGATGGGGGTCTCTAGTGTTAGGTCTGGTTTCAAAACAGGAGGTCCAAGGAACGGAGAAACAACCCGAGCAACTCTAGCCTCCTACCTTCCAATCCACCTCCAGTAACACAGAATTTGGGGTCTTCAAACATCAGTTTAATCAAAGGCCACAAATCTTCCAGAATAACAGATCTGGAAATAATTTTTTTTCGTCATTTGTGACAGATGATCAACATTATGGGCATTATCGAAACGAATATTACCCAGAAAGTATGTCGAGGAAGCAATAAATCCAATGCTGTTTCTCCCTCAAGGCATTTTTAAACTCCTGATCAGACATTCCAGTACCCTCCCAATATGCATTTCTACAGAAATCTTAATTTTTAACATTCTGCTAGTCTAATAAATATAGTGTTTAAAATGTTCAGATTGCACTTTTTCTAAGGTTTAGTTTTAGAATTGTCGACCGAAATGGTTCTCATTTCTTTTCTACTTTCCTAAACATCCAAATAGTGATTTTGGGATACGCTTCTTCCAGGAGATCCAAAATACAAAATAATTTTCTTTCCAGAAGTTTTTTTAGAGATTAAGGCATGATCTGCTAACGAATTCCAAGAGATTTTATTTGATTTCCTCCGTGGTAATAACATAAGTTGCTTCCTCAACAAGTATTTTATTGACTGTTTAATTAAGTACATAGACAAGTCTGAAATCATAAGTGACAATCAAAAACTCATAAAAACGACTAATCTCTACGTCTTTGGCTAGGCTCCAAAATCTGGAAACTTGGTGAATTTTTTGTATTAAAAACTAGAAATTGACAAGAAATAAAGTTATCTTTTGATAAAAAAAGAAATTTAATTTAACTAAAATGGAAGGATTCAGGTATCGACTTTGGGATTATTTAGACATTCGAAGAGAATCCAATGCAATTATTGTTTCTTCGCTTCCTTTTCCAAATTGACTTCTTAGAAGTAAAGCCTTTTTTTTGTTTGCAACTTTAAAGTATAGTCGTTCCAACCTTGATATTTTCTTCGTCGTATCTCAATTTTTTTCAATCATTTTTTTGCTAACAATAATTAAATTTTCTAATGCACTTTCTTGTGCCTCTAATAATTCCCTAGAATCAAAGGCTAAAAGTTTCTCAATTTCTTCTTCATTAATTTTCAAAGATTTCCAACATTCATAAATATGTAAAATCGGATTTTTTGTCGTAGAATGAATAGTATTGTTGTAATTATAAACATGTCTTTTATGCATGCGCAAGATTGTCCAAAACAATTTCGAGAACTTGCCGACAATATCAGGCGTTTTATGCTTTGATTAAATGAATAAATCGACCTTTCGACTTGCCTTGTATCCGAGGAGCACAAGGCCTCTCCACGTAAATGTTTTATTATTAACGTAATTTTAGAAAATATATTTTTTTGTTTTCAAAATGAAATTTATTGCTAATTTTTTATGAGCCTGTATCGTTAATGCCGCCTGATTTATGAATTTTGAGATTCTTTATTTCTTTGATTTTTCTATATTATTCCCCATACTAAATAGGATGAACCAAATTAATTGGAATCAACAGAAAATCAAGTGGAATCAACAACAAACTAGTGGGTCTAGCAGAAAACTAAGTGGGACTAACAGTAAATCAAGTGAATTTAATACAAACTAAATGGGATCAATAAAGGATTATTTTTATTATAAATATTATTTCGTCTCAGAGTGCTGCCTTATTGTCAACAAGATGCCTACAAAGGAGATTGTCAAACGTTTTAATCAAACCATCACCCGAAAACTCTCCAAAATGAAAGACACAGATGAAAAAAAGTGGCTGGAAATTCTCAAAAAAGCAGTGTACCGTTATAACAAGGCTGTACATTCATTTTCAAATCAGAGTCCTTTCGAAAGATATCAAAAAATAAGCGGAATAAACACAGTTGATGCAGGTTATAATTATCAAATTATGTTTTAAGAAAATATTAAAAATCATTTTGAAAATTATGTTTTAAGTTGGAATCGGTCGGCCTGATATGTTCAAATTTAGAAAATTCAAGTATTTTAACTTTGAATTTATATTTATGCGATTCTAATTGTCCAAGTCCAAAAAATTCAAACTTAATTTAAATCCGATTGATGTAAACTCAGTCTACTATAAGGCAATAAATAGGAAAATCAATGTCCACAATAGTAAATATAAATTTAGTGTTGGAGATAAAGTTTAGATAAAAAATTATACATAGTTTCGAGTTAAAAAAGATTATGGAACAAACCCTTCGTTGCGGTTGGATAAATTCGAGTCACCATTCTATCCGGCCGCTGAATAATTAACAATTTATTAAATAATTGAGGTAAACCCCTTTGGATTGCACTTATTATCGTGTCAGAGAAGCTCCGGACGCTTCCCCGACACGCTGCCCTCAACAACATAGTCAAGCGGACTCTTGAAACTGCCCGATTCCCATCACAGTTGGAACCGGTCGGCCTGATTCAGGAGGATGGTAATCGTCCTGACAGCCTAACGATTTTCCCCTTCGAAAATGGCAAGTCGCTCATCTGGAACGCAACTTGCACAGACACCTTCTCCGCCGGAAGCATCTTTACGTCAGCCACAGAGGCGGGCTCCGCAACTAACCTGGCAGAAACGCTAAAAATCACCAGCCTCTCCAATTCCTTTTTTGAAGTGCCCCAGGTCCCAGAGTTGTATAGAAAAATTGGTTCGATGTGTCCTATATCATTATTCTCTGTTTTATGTTATTTTTGTTTCAGTTTTAACCATAGGTTCTTCAGTCTGTGTAATGCTGCGTTTAACATGGTTTTTCTCCGTATGATATCTTTACTGTCTCCTAATAAGGAGCTAAGTTTCTTTGTGTGTCTCCAGTAATTAGCTATAGTTTATTTAATAAAGTTCCTGTCACAAAGATTATTCAAACAGTATTTTTTAATAATCTAACTAAGAATTATTATTTCGTTTAAAAAGTAAATTTATTCTTTTAAGAATCATTTAAAAATAAAATCCAATTTTATTGCAAAAGATTAGTCTACTCTGCCTCTTCCTCAGAGCTCCCCAAATAATTTTTAATGTTTTCACTAATTCCATAAACTGATAATTTCAAAATTGCCGAAACTTGATTATTAGTTGAATGATCTAAAGCCTGCATGTTATTTTTATCTAAAATTGTTGGATCGACTCCTATTCAATTTATGTTAAAATAATACCATTTTTTAACAACAAATCTACAATATTTGCATATCCTTTAATTGCAGCTCGATGCAATGCGGTCATTCCCAATTTATTCTAAATATAATTAAACTGAAAATACTGTGGAATTCACGTTTTCTGTAACTGAAAGAATCTTTTTTATTAATTCTTCGTCGTCAATATCCGCAGCCAAGTGAAGAAGAATATTTCCTGCACTATCCACTGTGTTACAGGAGACCTCAAATATTGAAAAGATCAAAAAACTCCGTGTTTTATAGATTCCAGCACAAAATCTATTTCCTTTCGTCGACAAGCAGAATGAAGTGGTAAATCAATCAAAGAACAATTTTCCTGTACTAAAATGAGTTATGGTAATTATTATTCATGGGATTAATTAACAGGAACTAATTAAAATGCATACTAAATGAGGTCTTTATCGAACCACATTTAGAACCGGATTCCACTTTTGTTTCGCTATCCTTTTGATCGTAGTTTTTTATATAAAAGAAACAGTTATCATCAATTTCGATTTCACTTTTCTAAAATATACTATTTAATTTTACTTTCTTTTTTTTGTAGGTTTCATGTGCTATGGCTACGGTGACATCTAGATAATTATTAAAAGTAGTTAAAGCTGACCAGGCTTATTCATTTATAATTAAGTCAAAGTGTATTTGTCATATTTTATAAAATTTAAAATTATAATCTATATTTAAAAAAATTATTGTGTAAGTAAAAAATTAATATATTTCTGGCCGACGTCCCGAAACCACATTTTCCTACGAGCAGACTAATTATCTACGCGGACGATATCTTGGTTACGGATGTCTCGATGTGGGGACCCCGACACAGAAGAAGGTTGTCCTGGAGCAGACTAGAACCGTACTTGGAGGAACTTGAAATCTGGTGCAATGGTAAAGGCTTGAATCTCGCTCGGGACAAAAGTACCATTTGTTGGATTTCAATGGGTCGTGACAAAAAACCGACTTTCGAGGATTATGGGAACCTGATTATATCGAAGAACCTACGTTACCTGGGAGTAACTATAGACCCCACCGGGTCATACAACCCCATGTGCATGCAAAGCGGAAACAAGGAGCGAAAATCCTAAAAGGACTGAGGTGTTTTTGTCTAAGCGCAGAAACGTTTCTACACATCTACCAGACTTGTGTTCAGCCACTAATAATCTATGGTTCGGAGGGCTGGTACCAAACTGATGAAAGGGACCTTCTAATCGCCAAACTCGAAAAAACCAGACGATTTGCCATCAAACTGGCATTCGGCCTGGAGCTCAGCAGTCCGCTGGAGGACCTGCATGAGCGGAGTGTTGACACGATAAACGCGATCCTGGCAAAAACTCGAATTCGCAGAGGGAGATAAGACAGTCTCCTGGGGCAAAACCGAGGTTGAGACCTTCGTGGCTCTCGTTATCAAGCCCCCTAAGCTCTAATTCCTCGGCCACTTTTCTTTTGGAGCTATTGTATTAAATAAACCATATTCTTCTTCTCTAAAAAATTAAATTTTTTAAAACATACATTTTCAGTCTATATTGGGTAATCGAATAAACGACAATTACTGGAAAAAATATTCTTAAGGCCAAAGTATCATATTATATTTTCAGTGTTGGAATTTGTTTTTGAAAAGAACTAAATTCTATTTTATTTAACTAAATTTTATATTTAGAAATTCAACCTAAAGCACCGTTTCCCGATGGCTCTTTTGTTCCTCCAATTAATTGAAAGACTCGATAAGTTAAGATAATTAAATATACTAAAAATAACACAATTTGGAGATTTGAAACAATCAAGTAGTGCATGTTTTTCTCAAATAAAAATTATTCGATTTCACGTCTGAAAATAAGAAGTAAAGCTTTGTATTGCCTTTTGCAAGATAGAAATTTGTTCTTTTCTGCGCGTGATGCGCTTTGCAATCATTGCAAGAAATCTAAGAGACAGTAGACCACATGGCCACTCTGTGCAACAGAATGTTAACAGTGACTATGTGTGAAGGCACGACGAGGTTGTAAAATGCATCCATTTGGACGTTTGCAAACACTTAGGAGTAAAGAAAATTGGGAAGCTAAAATCCCATTTGGTTAAATCTATAGTTTATGGACCAAAAATTTCGAGATACGGGTGGATACATCAATATCAACTATTAGTTCAATAAGCCAGATATCTTTATCCATGACAAGCTGAAGAATGAAATTACCATAATTGAAATGGGAATTAAATCGCAGGAGAGACTCTTCAACTTGTTACAAAGCCTATATGGAAAAATTATCTGTTGAAGGCCCGACAAGAACATACATTCAGGCACTTGTGATAAAGAAGACACTAGAAAGCATGGTGGAGGAGCATAGGCATGGCATTCATACGTCTAAAGAAAAATTTATTACAACAACCAGCCAGTTGTTTGCGAAGACTCCTCAGACAAAACAAATAGACAAATCATGAATGATTTGGAAAATAAAAGTGATAGTGCATTGGTGGATAGTTCTCCCCTGAGAAGAAAAATTTCCGAAGACTAGGGTCAATGAATTAGTTACAGTCCGACCTCTAAATGGGGCACTAAGTGCCTCAAATCAGAGGTTTCCCCAAAAAAGAGGTTTTTCAAAAAGCTCAATAAATAAAGAAAAAGAACATTATTTTTTAAAATAATCAGTTAATTTTTCTCCATATTTATATTTATTTTTAATTCCTAACGACACTTTCTTTCTGAATTCATAAAAATCATGAAGAGAATCTGGAATCAAATCAAAGATGTTTGTCTCTAAGTTTTCCATCAAACTTAAAATTTGTGATATTGATAGTTAGATATTTGGATCATTATCTTCTATTTCATCAAAACATTCATCAATAACATTATTAAATATTTCTTCAGATGATTCATTTATGCAACTCGAGTCTGATGGAGATTGTCGAAAAACCTTTTGCCAGCAGTTATAAATAATATCCGCAGATACATTATTCCAAGCATCTGAGATTATTGTTACCACTTGCCGCAAATTTAATTTGGATAAAGACTCTATAAACAAATCCTGGTCGTCTTGAAAACATAAAAAATCAATTAGACAATTCAAATAATTATCCTTGAAATTTTTAATGATTCCAGCATCCAATGGTTGAAGTATTAGTGTCGTATTTTTTAGAAAAAATAAAAAATCACGTTGCTAATGTCGATATTTTGTGGCAAGCAGCGTTATCTAATAACATTAAGATTTTTCTTTTTTGAATAATCATTTTTTCATTAGTTTTTTGAGCCAGGATATAAAAATGTCTCTTGTCATCCACGCATTTTTGGACGAAGAGCATAAAATTCGATAAAAAGAGAAGTTTCGTCACAATTAAAAATGTTCTCCTTTCCATATTGTTCAACTTTGATATTTAATCTGATAAAAAATTCAGAATTATCGCATGATCAGCAGATGCGAATTCGCCTGACAATGTTCGGAATTTTAATTCATGCCTTTGCTTGAATTTTTCTAACCATCCATTTGAAGCTTTAAACTTGTTTAAGCCCATTCTCAAAGAAACAGTTAGGGAAATTTTTTTAAAAGAGTTCCAGAAACTGGAACATTCTGATCCCTTAGACGCTGAAAAATATCAAGGACTTTTTCATCAAATCCGTTTTTATTTTCACTTAATGATGAGGAAAAGAAATCCTTTTTTGATAAATGGAAGAATATTCTTTTTTATACGAAAAATAGTTCCCTTGCTAGTATTGTACATTATGGATAATCTCCTCTCAGAATGTTCTTTCTTTAAAAGATGATCAGCAATCTTCAACTTGGTTTCATTCCTCCGGATATGGCAACGCTCAGGAGGCACTTAATGCCTACCGAAAAAGGACTCTTAGCTTCTCAGACCCTGGGACATCGTCGTCTCAGGCCGATCTTGCGGGAAGGATTGAACCTTTCAGAAGGATCTCCCTCGTTTGGATCGGCGATCACGGGAATAACTATAATTAACTGGCTTTGCCCGTGTTTGGTCTTTAAATAATAATAATAATAATAATAATTCAAAGGCATTACACAAGAAATTTGAAATGAAACGTGTCTTAAAATATTTATTTTTTAAATTGGTATAATTAATTTTATTTAATAAAAAATCAATGCCCCAAATAGAGATGTTAAAATTAATTGATTTTTTATAATTTGGTTAAAAAAATTTATAATGCCCCAAAACAGAGTTTTCCCCAAAAAAGAGGTGCCCCACCCCTGGAGGTGCGCCCCAATTAGAGGTCGGACTGTAATTAGTTTTGGGTTTAGTTAATGTTTTTTTGCTATTTTAATTATTTTTATTTAAAGATCATTTTCATATATACAAGTAATCATGATTTCATAAGATATATCGAAAAAGTTTTTTTTCCTTTTTTTCTTTGTACCAACAGCAACATTTTTGGTTTTAATATGAGCTTTTTTTGTTTCTTTGTGCTAACTTTAGGTGCCATTATTAACAAAATTTGTAAGTTCAATCAATCAATTTTATTGTAATTAACAGAGTAAGTGACAGGAATTAAGGACAATGATAGCACGAGACTGAAGTCAAGGCAACTGAACTCTTCTGAGCGTGCGTCCAATTCATCTGTCGTGAGCCAGAGTTAAGAAAGCAGAGATTTAAGAAAGCAGGAATTACTTATCCAGCAATATTGCTGTTTGAGGAAATCTGGGGGGGTCACTTGTTCCGATCGATGAACAGGTCGGTCACTTGAGATCTTCTCCGGAAAGACCGGATAGAATTCTCAATGACCAGTCGTATCTCTGGGGATCTGGACTCCGCCCAGCTTGGGACGGGGCCTCGTGGGTCAAGCCTGTAAGCTAGCTTCAGCACGTAGCGTCGAATTTTTTCTCATTGCCTGTAAATTTTCTCGAGATCTTTCGAGTAGTACCATGCTTCCATTCCGTTCAGCAAGCTGGGTAGGATGGTTGCGTGGAATACGAAGAGGAAAGTCTTAGTATCCAGATGCATGCTTGCTTCTTCTTCAATGGCTTTCGCTCTCTTTTTCTTGACATGCACCCGAGTTAGCGTATGCAGCTGGGGCGGACAATTTCGGCTAGAGATCTGATCTGATGACTTTTTCGAGTTGATTTGTAGGTATGCGGATTTATCCATTCCTAACGAGAGCTGCTTGCTGGCGCACCACTCTTTTATTACCTCAATGTAGGTGAAAAGCCTCTTTTCTGAGGCCATCGCGTCCTTTGAGGTGTCAAGAATAAGGACGTTATCTGCATAGAGAAGTAGATTTGTCCGGGGGTCTTGGGGCAAAGGGAAACTGCTCATAACCAAATTGAAGAGATGTGGACTGAGGCAGGATCCTTGCGGAACCCCCCTTCGGAGTAAAATATCTCTTGAAAAGAATCCAGACTCGGAGATAAATTAGCTCACTTGGTTTTAAATTAACCCCAGAGGTATTGATTTTTTAAAATATTCTCATCATATTAAAATTTAAAAATAGATGGACCTTTTCTACATAAAACGCGAGACCTTTACTAATTTTCTGAATAAATATAATTATCAATTAAATATTTAAATAATTTAATCTTACAATTCTTTTAATCCTATAATCCTATCCTATAATCCTAAATCCTATTTATTCTTTTATATTCCCTATTTAGATATTTTTTTGTTTAAAAACCTGAATAGTAATATAAACTTGTTTTAAGTATCAATTTCAATTTATTAATCTGCTCCATTGTCTATCGATTCATATTTTTAACCAGGCGAATTTCTAAAATGTCATCACCTTAAAAAAGGTCTGCATTTTAATTTAAAATCTTTGTTATTAAGTTTATACGCTTTCTTCAAGTAATCGAATTACGTACAGCAAATTAATAGCCAGGCCGCCTTTAATCACCTCAAATTTTTTTATTTCGAATTCATATTTCCGAATATAATAACTGAATCGTGTCCAAACCTAAGATATAAATCGAAAAACATTCAAGAATTGAAAACAATTTGCTATGAAGAATGGGAAAATATTACTCCATTCGAATGCCAGAAACTTATCCTTACAAAAAAGATTGGATGCAGTACTACTAGCAAAAGGGAATGCAACTAAATATTAATTTGATTTTGTTCCATGACTTTTTTTCATTAAATAAATTGACTTTTTTTAAAAATTGCTAATTATTGCAGTATAAATAACTCAAGTTAGTATATTTCTTTGAAAAAATTGCCCACACATATTATAAATTAGTCGGTAATCATTATTTAAACCCCTTGTGAGGTAAAACCTAAACTGATAAAGGAGATGCAAATTTTTTTTCTACATGCATCATCAAGAAATCATCCCACTCTATTCAAATGCTTGAGTAAACTTAAAGTGAGGTCATCGAGTCTTCATAATG
>NW_021836365.1:0-22500 GCF_006345805.1 Octopus sinensis
TAGTATAGTATTAACATTAATAATAATAGCACTAGTAGAGTAGCTGCAGTAGTATAGTAGCTGCAGTAGTATAGTATTAACATTAATAATAATAGCACTAGTAGTGGTTGTAGTAATAGCATTAGTTGTAGAAGTAGTGTTAAAAGCATTTGTAGAACTACTACTACTACTACAACTACTATCGCTACTACTACTACGATCGCTACTACTACTACTATACTACTACTACTACTATCACTACTACTGCTGGTGATGATACTACTACTACTACTACTACTACTACTACTACCACCACCACCACCACCACCGCCACATCTGCTGCTGCTGCTGCTACTACTACTACTACTACTAACTACTAGTAGTAGTAGTAGTAGTAGTTAGTAGTAGTAGAGTAGTAAAATTCGTTGTTGTTGATTTTGTTCACTATATTTTATTTTGCTAATGTTGATCTTGTGTCTCAGAAGATTCAAGCAGACTGTATCGATCAATTTGCACTGTGAGACCTTCCAATTTGATCGTGGAAGCACACAAACACCGACACATACATACACACATACGTTCACAAAACACACATACATACAAACACTGTCACATACGCACACAAACAGAGTACATAAATTCACTCGCACACACATACACACACTCACAGACGCACACTTACATACATGTAAACACAGACACGTACAATTCATACATTCATGCATACATACGTATACACCCACATACAGACAGGCAGACGTAGAATAAATATACAAATATGATTCAGAAAAATTAATAAGTAAAGAAAGAATTCACAAGAAATGTAATTTGAAAAGGAATTCAAAAATACAAACAGTAAAAAATAGGTGAGTATATATGTATGTATGTATGTATGTATGTAGTATGTATGTATGTATGTATGTATGGATGTATGCATGTATGTATGTATATATATAGATCTTCATATATATATATATATATATATATTATATATAATAATATATATATATATATATATATATATATATATATATATATATATTTCTAAATATACATTTATATAAATATATAAATCTAATAAATATATATATATGTATATACATATATTTATATATATACATGTTTTTACATATTCGTATTTGCATGAATATATTGATGATTATATATATATATATATATATGCATTTACATACACATACACACATATGTATATATGTATGCACATACAAGCATCCATATACACACAACACAGCGCATACACACGATCACCTACAAACATTTTCCTTCTCTACAATTAGCAATTTTGTATGTGTGTGTATGTGCATGTATATATACGTATGTATGTATGTACGAATGATGTTACACACAGCAAAACACATACACACACACTCACAGATTTGACTGACATTCAAACACACACAAGCGTATACATAATTCACCCTATGATGGTTACAAATACATAAGAAAACTCCACATAGAAGCGCCAGGCATTCACAAATTCCTACGCACGCGCGCAAACACACATACACGCAATAGCTTGCTCATATATCAATATTTAATTGTATGCATATATGTGTTTGTATATATATATATATATATATATATATATATATATATTATATATATTCACACATGTATCGAAATACACGCAGCTCCCACTGTCTCTCGCTATATATATCTTACACACACACAGGCATAAATATACATATATATATATATACATATATGTGTATACAAACACACATATATGTATATAAACAAGTGTGTGTATGTTTCTATTCTTGTATATGTGTGTGACACTGATAAACGTTATCACAAAATTAAAAGCAAGCCAAAATACACCAAACCATAAAGTTAATAAGATTCTTCACATATGTATAAAATGGATATAAAAACATTTTTAATGCAATAGCTTGACATACATAGAAACACTCTCTCGTACATATACGATACTCATTTGTATATAAATATATATATATATATTTACTCATATACACATATATACATATACATATATACATGTGTATGTGTATGTATATATATATATATCTATATATACACTCACAGCGATACACAGGTAGATGTTTGTAATTATATTTACAAGTTTTTTTGCCCGTAAGTACATTCAAGACACGTATATAAATACACTCATATTTGCTGATGTTGTATAAACCTACTCCCTCTCTATGGCTGTCGGGGCTCTCATTACCGCTCTGGAGCAGTCTGTTTGTGTATGTCGAATGTGTCTGTGTGTGTGGTGTGTCTGTGTGTGTGTTTGTGTGCGTTTGTGTTTCTTTGTATATAGCAATAGCCATATACTCATACACCCACAGATACACACACTCACTCACACATATACACAACACACACACATGCACGCACACAGACCCACTATCTATATATCTATCTATCTCTCTATCTATCTATATATTATGTACCCATCTATCTCTACATATCTATGTATATATGTATATATATATATATATATTATATTATATATATATATATAAATTAAGGGTAGAAATTGATATTAGTCAATTAAAACCAGTGGTCTAGCCATTAAAAAGAATCCGAAGATTAAAATATTTATATATACCATTAAGGACTGAACACGAAAAGGTGACAGTCAAATGCTAGATATAGACGTCAAATCGCCATTCTCCACAAGGAAATGGCGATTTGACGTCTATATCTAGCATGTGACTGTCCACCTTTTCGTGTTCAGTCCTTAATTGGTATATATATATATATATAATATATATATAATTCTATATATATATATATAATATATAATATATATATATTATATATTATATATATATATATATATATATATATATGAATATATACACACACACACAAATTTGTGTTTTATTTGCTCACATTAGATATTTCTTGCAAAGTATAAGAATGTCCAAGAAAAAATTCGAAGTTCAAAGGACAATAACTACATCAACAACAACAGCAAGTGCGCCATCCTCCACCCCCACAACTGGCACTGTCACCACCATCACCATCACCATCGCCGTCACCTTCACCATTACCACCACCATCACTATCTTCATTTCCAGTAACAAGAATAACAACAACAACAACAACAGCAGCAATGATAAAAGAATAATAAAAACACCATAACAGCAACGACAACGTTAAGAGCAGACAAACAGCTGCACCAGCAACAACAGCAACAACAGCAACAATTGCAATAACTGCAGCAGCAACAGCAGCAGCTGCATGCAAAATCAAGCAACAATGCAGCTGTTCGTCGGTGTTGATAATAATACGTCTTCACACGGAAACAAATTTGATGCACTTTGCTGAAAGTTCATCGATAAATTTGTAATAACATCAACATCACTGCTTGCGTTCAGACCACAAACATCATCAGCACTACCACCACCACCACCACCGCTTCCACCTCCACCACCACCACCGCCACCGACGCCACCACAACCACAGCAGCCATCCTCGCCACAACTGCTGCCACCGCCGCCGCCACCGCCACCAGCGGCACCACGCGCCATCGCTGCCATCACCAACGGCAACCTTCTTATCATGTTTGTTGAGTTTACTACCATTCACTTCCCCCACCTCCTCCTCATCCTCCACTACCACCGCCACCAGTACCACAACCGTCATCATCATCATCGTCGTCGTCGTCGTCGTCATCATCATCATCATCAGCTGCTGCTGCTACATCTCCATCAGTTGATTCTTCTTCTTCTTCTTCTTCTTCTTCTTCTTCTTCTTTTTCTTCTTCTTGTTTCTTTCTTTCATCACTTATCACTTTTAAGTTGAGGAACTCAATGCTAATGATGATGATGATGACTATAATGATAAAGATGATTAATAATAATAATAAATAATAATAATGATAATAATAATAATAATAATAATAATAATAATAATAATAATATAATAATAATAATAATAATAATAATAATAATAATGATAATAATAATAATAATAATAATAATAATAATAATAATAATAATAATAATAATAATAATTCTTTCTACTATAGGCAGAATGCCTGAAATTTGGGGGAGAGGATAATTTGTCAAAATATTTTCGTCGCTTTGAGATCACGACCTGTTCTCTGACAAAATTCTATGCTGCATCGGATGCAGAACGGAATTTTGTCAGTGAGCAGGTCGCAGTCTCAAAGTGACGAAAATATTTTGACAAATTAAGTTTAAATGTTGAAGTGAATCCGACGGATTTTGTGTGTTTCTTAAATGGCTTATAAACACCTTCCACGCTGCAATTGTTTAATAATAATGTTTTCTTTTAATATTTTCTTTTCTTGGACACAAAGCCCCAAGACATAGAGCACAATATCAAAGGATGAGTTATGACACAACCCCCCCCCCCAAAAAAAAACAAGACAAAAATGAACAAATTAGAACTAAAACAGGTGGGGTTTACATTAATGAAAGGGAGTCACTACCACATTAAGAGATATAACAAAGGATATATTACACGAATTAGAGAAATAAATAAATAATAAATAAATATCTGAAGTCCTCAATAGCGGGCTAGTCGAGTTAGAGTAATTCAGAGTAAATCCCACACAAAAATCACGGATTACTCTGCCATCTCCAAAGGCATGGGAAAATGATCACTTCCGGTTTCTTTTTCCCCCCTGCTTGAAAAAGCATATTCAGGTAGATCCATTCAGTTTCACCAGTCTTGTCACTCACGCCCGCAAATTTATTTTCCTTGTGTGTTACTGTAATATCTGGTTTGCTATGTTGCATCTTCTTATCCATTTGAATAGGAAAATTCCACAAAATATTGCATGTTTTCGACACAATTACTCTTTCTACCTGATGATTATATCATGTAGCTTCCAGCTTCAAATTCTAACTTTTAGCAAAGCTTGCAGGGTAAAACTTTCACAGCTTGATTACATCTTCGTTTCTTATATTCTCCCTGGGCCAACTTTTGGCATTCTGCAACAGTATGTGCCAATAATTTCTTCCCAAATTCCACATACTTTACATTTTGCCGAGACCTTTTCCCCATATACATATTTTTCAAGTTGTTTGTTCACAGTGCTTGATCTTAAGCTGCTTTTATTAGGTTCTCTGTTTCGCTTTTAATTTTCCTTTTTTCAATCAAGCGCAGGATGTAGTTCCGCATATATCTTCACTGGCTTTCCAAAACTGACCATGAAAAGGTTTTCTTTTCTGTCTCTTAAAGGTAATCTCTTTAGATTTCCTGTTCGTCATTTTCTTCGTTTATTGATCTAGGTTTGATCACCTGTTATTTATTCACAACCCTTAGTAACCTTTCTATGTCGTTGTGCAGATAATCACATTAGCTGCATCGTGCCATCTGAAAATTCTCTGCCACACCAATTCAGCCACTCCCACCCTGCTCTCTCTTCAAGTACAATCGGTTAATATCAGTTTTCGCAGGGTAGGCTCTATACAGAATGAATAGTTTTCTCATTTTTCTATCAAGTTTTTGCTTTTCGCCTTTTCTCCGATTCACAATATTCCCGTTCCATATCTGATAACCAGTACTGCTTTCCAATTAATTGCTTCAACAGCAGCAGCAACAACAACAATATCATCATCATCATCATCATCATCATCATCATCAACAACAACAACAATTATAATGAAAATAATATTAATAGGTCCCTGATACTGCGCTCATGCAGTACCAGGTACTGGCTTTCATGGCTTCTGATCTTAACTGATTTGACGTATCATCATATACGTATTTTGTCTTAATGTAAAAGGTGGGCAACAGCAAATATTCTGCTCCGTATCACAGATTAGCTTGTCAGTTGTTTGACCTTAACCAGTTGAGCATGTCCCTTAATGGCTGACGATATGTGCATCTCTGATCACAAGTAGAAGTAGTTGGTGGGGGAATCATAGTCATGTGTTGAGAGGAATTATTTAGGGTTTGGATAATTCACCTTGGCAGATTCTTTCAACATTCTCAAACAACCCTTATTCAGGGACCTTTTAGGAGGATGGGTTACTTGACATGAAAAAAATTCTAACTGGGCCCCACCTGCAAGGTCATACTCTGTTTATCTTGATATGAGATCACTGTGTCGTGGATATATGATTAAGATGCATGTGCCTGGTGTATCCTTATGAGAGGGTAGTCATGATGGGTATACTGGGCTTCGTATATTTTACCCCAGTGTTACTTTGATGACGTGCACTGCTCTCTCCCTCTCTCTCTCTCTCTCTCTCGCTCTCAATAATAATAATAATAACAACGTTGAATTTGTGAAAAAGTGGTTGAATGAGCCTACTCGAAGTACACGCCAGTAGATTGGAAAGTAAGAGAAAGGGATCGTACCTTTTCTGGTCAGGGCGATCCTAGATCTGTGGGACTCCTGGATTGACCCTAGTTGGAGCTTTTTCTGTATTAGGAGGACTGCATCATTCATATTATCATACTGTTTACTTTTGTATCTTTTTGTCGCATTTTACTGTCTTTGGCTAATAAAAGGAATTATTATTATTAATATTATATTATTATTATTATTATTATTAGTTATTATTATTATTATTATTATATAATCATCATCTCATCATCATCATCATCATCATCATCATCATCATCATCATCATCATCATCATCATCATCATATTATCATTATTATTATTATTATTATTATTATTATTATTATTATTATTATTATTATTATTGTTATTATTCCTTCTTTCTTCAATTTTCTTCAATTTCTCGCCGAGTGTTTTCCGTACACCTAGGACAGAGAAGCTCATTGTATGCATTCCCAGATTACATACACAAATTCACAGGTAAAATATGTATTTAAAAAAATAAATAAATAAATAAATTCATGAACGGATGTTGTTTTCACAGCGATAATGCTCTTCTCAGTATATGAGTCGTTCCAGTTAACACAATTTTTTGCATTTCCTGTAGGGATGGTAAGACTGGTATCATTTTCAAATAGGTTTCAGTACCTTTTTTTTTTATCATTCCTAGAGATCCTACAATCACTGGTAGTGTAGTCGCCTAGAGATGCCACATTTTTTCAATTTCTATTAGCAAATCTTTTCATTTACTGATCTTGTCAAATTCTTTCGCCGCTATATTGTGATCGCAAGGAATACTCATGTCAATTAATAAACACAACTTTTTTTGTCTGATCTTTTATAATAATATCCGGCTTATTATTTTTATAGTCTTGTCGGTATTTACGGGGAAGTTCCAGAGAATCGACATATTTTCGTCCTTATCATCATCATCATCATTATTATTATTATGAGTTCAAATTCCACTGAAGCCGTCTTTGCCTTTCAGCCTTTCGGAGTCGAACATTGGGGTCAATATAATCGACACATCTCCCCAACAAAATGGCTGCTCTTGTTGCATCATCATCACAATCATCACCACCACCACCACCACCACCACCATCATCATCGTCATCATCATCATCGTCATCATCGTCATCATCATCATCATTACCATCATCATCATCATCATCATCATCATCATTATTATTATTATTATTATTATTATTATTATTATTATTATTATTATTATTAATATTTTTGCCATGGCCGAGCCGCTCTTATTGTAAAAATCTATAGCTTGTACGTTGATATCAGTTTTCTTCAGTTTGTCCGATAGAACTTTTAATTTTCAATTATTATTGTATTTGTCTTAGGCATAGAAAAAACAAAAGAAAACAAACGAACAAAAATAAATAAAAAAGTGAAGTTCGAATGTTTTGAATGTCCACCCTCATTAAAGGAGGCAGAATGACATTTTCATGTCATTTGTAGTCAGGAAACAAATATTTTAATTAATTATCTGAGCATATTTGACGTATGAAGCAGGAGGAATAGTGAGAGGAATCCTTGACAGCTGTGGTAGCTGTAAACGCTGACGCTGTTGTTTGCTTTGAAAACATTGCTAGCCAAGGCGAAAAAGTAATTATATTCCAAATAGCTTCCGGAGAAATATAACAAATGTATTGGTGCTAGCTCCGGCGACGACGTTTAATGCTATAGTGCAAAACAGCGGTGAAACGGAGATAGACATATATCAGAAATATGTAGATATGAACTGTGACAGTCTAAAATTCTGTGTCACAACACAATAATGAGGCGGGAAGCAATAGCGCTATAAACATCCACGAACAGCACGAAATGTAAAAACAAAGAAAGATAACGTCAAAAATAATAAAAACAATGATAAAATCTGCATCGACGAGACAACAATGAAGATTTTTTTTTTATCTTCTGTCAGTACAGCGAACCAATGGATGCCACATTCAATCGAGGGAAATACAAGCTAAAAAACATACAAGAGAGACGTTATGGCTCTGAGGTGTTGCTACTTCCGGCAGAAGAGTGTAGATGTCCGTATTCTAAGCTAATGTATTCCAGAAGTTATATGACCTTACACTAGCACAAAAGAAAAAACACAAAACCGACCTAGTTTTGGTCAGCAGTTATTTATATAAAGAAAATGAGACATCACGGCACTATGGTTGCCATCTTTAATAGTGTGCAAGAATCCGAACGGTGGTCATATCTATGTACATGCCCTTGCAATTCCTGATGTTTTTAACTTTATATGGGGTACCGGGCGACTGATGTCGGTCCGCCCGACAGGAACACAGAACAGGCATAGTACGTAAGTCTATTTTCCAACAGCAACAGCCAAACATTTTATAAGAGACTTCCAGGTGTTGGTTGTATTTTCATATCTTCCTGTCACCTCAGAACATTTCTCTTTTTGATTAGTGTAAGCAGTTAGAAGTGTTTGTCGAAGACGGAACTGAACAGCAACTAAAATAACCATCTCAGATCTTATTACTCTGTGAAGGAGAAGGTGAAAGCTGGGAACCCGTCCTCTCTGCTGCTACCAATCCTCTTGGCCGCTGTAATCCGAACAACAATATCAGTCATAAAAACAAAATAACAACAACAGCAACAAAAATTCTTATATTCGTTCAAATTCTCATATTCACCGGGGTTCTAGCAAATGATTCCCAACCACAAATATAAAAACAGCATATACATATTTGGTAAAAAACAGGCATAAACTCAACACATTCTGATCCATGTTGAGAGAAACCTGCTGTGATTTATCAGAATGCTTCCGGAAATGGAAATTGTGGGAAGATCGACAAAGAATAAGAGGATTAAAACAAGTTTAAGGTGAAATTATAGATCATGAATTTGTAGTCCATCTTGCCAACTTCCCGGACCATACACATTACGCTAATTATTTGTTAATTGGACGAAAATTCTCATTAACATTTGTGACACTACGTTGTATAAAAACTTACATTGCGAAGATCAAAGCCATACTTGTTATACCGTTAGAGCTGTCTGAGAAAATTTATAGGACATTTTCGTTTTCTCTTCTATTAGATACTAATATACATTCCTAGCGTGCATCCAAATTACCATTCCAATAGCCCAGTAACATTAATAAGCTTGTTATTCCTTGGAATGATAACTAAACGTAAAGAAACCATATCGTCTAGTTTTTGCCGTAAGCGGGTTGGTGGCTTGACTGAAGTTACTACCATCGTCTTTACTGCTGTCCACCGACTTGCCACTCACCATCTAGGATAATATTACTTTCCTTTAAATTCTTTGCTGTTTACTAGATTCCCAAATAGTCACTCGATCCAGAGCGCGCTCGACTAAAAAAGAATGCGCGTCGGAAATTCTGGTCTCGCTGATGGCAACTTCGTCTTGATGTAATGACCTAACATTGTTAAGTAGCGTCTTCCTACTTCCACTCCGACTCCTGTATACATGCATTAACACAGCCTTTTCTTAGTATGGCCATGTAAGAGAAGAAATTAAAACAAAGAGAGTTATCTTCAGTTACACTAATCAAGAGATTATCCCTTTTAATACCCTCCTGTTGATTAAACTTTCAAAAGATAATACACCGTATCAAAAATGTTTCTCCAGACTATGATCCACTTCTGACATGACTCCTCACTTTGATATTATGACACCTCAGTCCGAATTATATGATGTGGTTGATCGGAGCGGCGGTGGAGGTAAATGTGAGATAACGAGGGCTTGCAAAATAACTCTGTCACCATTCTGCCTCCCGAAAACTTAACTTTTGTGTCCAAAAATTCAACGCTAGCTTTTGAAAAAAACTAGACGTAAATTTTATGTCGGACTTAAAGCCGACATCATAACAGTTGCTGAAATTCAAGGAGTCAATTAAACTACCCTGTGATCCATCCTAGACAAAAAATACGTCATCAAAGAACCGTAACCAGAGTATTGGTTCATGACCATGTAGGGATTTGAATGTCTTCAGTAACTGTCTTGAATGTCATCATGAAGACATTAGCGAAATTAACTGCCATGGTGCACCCCCTCGTCTGGCGGTAAAAGTTTTGTCCAAACTTCATTGTGTTACTTTGTAACACAAATCTCAATAACCTACAGAGAAAATTTCATGAAATACTTTTGTTTGATTGTTTTTCGAAGGCATTCATGCACATTTCTACCTCTTCATCACGGTCAGTATTGGGATATAAGGAAGAAACTTACATGGTTAACAAAAAACAGTTTTCGACGTTGCCTCGTTGCTTCAAAAAGTTGTTGCTTTTAGACACACAATCGAAATTAGGAATATAGGAAATTGAACTCTTTGCGACAGGGAGTAGAAAGCCATCCAGCCATTCCGAAATCTTGACTGTACAATATTTATATCCACTGCAAATTTACCTCCACTGCTGTTCCGATCAGCCACATCATATAATTCCGTCAAATCCGAAATCTCAATTTTTGAGGATAAAACAGATTTGTACTGATATAGAGGATTACTGGAAACATGCAAATGCTTTTGTCCCCTATTATGTCAAACACAGTTACAGTGAATGACAATTAAAGGAAATAACAAATGAAATAACTAAGATTAGCAAGGAAAGTCAACCTAGCAAAAAAAATAAAAAAGCCTCCACGCGTAATTTTAGCAAACACTGTACAATATATGCGATGTGACAGAATTCCTTTAGTGATTTACTGGCACCGAAATTCCACTGGCATTTCAAAAGGGTTTTATGAAAGCTACCAGCATGTTGCGGGAAAATATCTTCGTTTCAAACAGATATTTCCTCAGCCGCCTATTGTAGCCATTAGATGAAATAAAAATATAAGAGAACATTTAAAGAAAATTAATAATGGAGTATCTGCACGCTGTATCTTGAAAAAAAAAACAGCCGCAAGAGAGGTAAGCCCTGTTCATTGGGCAACAATATGACTCAAGTGAATTCCATCAGGAATCATCACAGAAATATTATAATTTGTACAGAAGTTCTTGTATAATTTGCTTTGTTACATAGTTTCCAATTTTAATTTGTTTTCTATTTTGGATTGTATTTGAGAGCTTATGAAGAGGCTCTCTATTCTGCATGTTGGCGTGTCTTACAACTACAAGCTTATTTAGGATTTTCTGTTTCAGTTCTGTCATAGACTCCCTATGTTCTTCAGTAAATGTGTAGTCTTCAAATATTGTTTCTGTACCACTTTCCTCGTTATCTTTATCTTTATCAGGTTCATTACAATTCATTATTATTATTATTATTATTATTATTATTATTATTATTATTATTATTATTATTATTATTATTATTATTATTATTATATTATTATTATTATTATTATTATTATTATTATTGAGTGAGAGAGCAGTTCATGCCATGAAAGTGACACTGGGGTAAAATATACGAAGCCCAGTATACCCAACATGACTATCCGTCTGATAAGGGTACACCAGGCACATGCATCACAACCATATGTGCGCGACATGGTGATCTCATATCAAGATAAACAGCACTATTATCATCATCATTATTATTATTAGTATTATTATTATTCAGTTGTCTTATTTTTATCACGTATTTTCACTGCACTGCCGAGCGCAGCTTTGTGTGCCTTGAGTATGTGCTGCAGTTTGTCGTGGTGTGGTGTTATTTTCACTGTATTGAAAGTGTTTTACGTAGGATGTGTGCGGTGCCTAGTAGTGCTATTCTCTCTATGTTATATATATATGTATAAGTCCTGGTACTTTTGTTATGCATTAGCCTGTTTTATTTTTTATCATACCTAATTTGCCTGCTATAAAAGGAATTGTTTCTGTTTTTAGGCTCCACATTCGAGCTGCCTCTATTTCCAGATCTTTGTACTTTGAAAGCTTCTCCGTTTCTTTTTGAGGAACATTGTCAACTGTTGGTATTGATACATTGATTAGAAAGTTTTTCTATTCTTGGTGATCCTTGATAACTATATCCGGCCTATTGATCTTAATTTTTCTATCTGTGTGTATTGGCATATCCCAGAGTATGGTTGCTTTCACATTTTCTGTGACCCGTTCAGGGGTGTACAAATACCATCTTTTTTCTGTTGTTATTCTATAGTGTTGCGATAGCTTCCAGTGTATATAGGTCTCATCTCGGTCGTGTCTATGAATATATTCCTTCGTAGCCAGCACTGGGTACCCAGAGACAATATAATTTCTTGTTTCTTCTCCATTACCACATATCCTGCAGTTACTTGTATTTCTTTTGATTATGTGTCTTTGATGGTTTCTGGTGGGAAGGCTTTGATCTTGTGCTGCAATTAACAATCTTTTAGTCTCTACTTTCAGTCCTGAACTTCCCAGCCATTGCTGAGATTTTGCTTTGTCTATTTCTATGTCAGATTTTGGGTGGTGCATCCTAAATCGTGTCATTATTTTTCTTTTTTCTTTTCTATTTTGATTTAGAGTTCATTTAAGAATTTTGTAGCTGTAACTTTTAACTGGGACGGCTAGAGATTTGATACCTATTATCTTGTTTTTCGCATTGAGTTCTGTTTTCAGTACTAATCTAACTCATCTATAGTATTCCTGCCTTATCTTCTCTTTCATTTGTGTATATTGTATCGCATCTAGTTCATTGATTCCTAAGTATTTCTATGTCTGGCTTTGATCTAATTCTCTCATTTCCATTTACTTTGTCTAGTGTGATGTTGTTACTCTTAACTGGGTTTCCTCTTTTCATGGTTGCTTTGGCATATTTTCTTCAGTCAAATTTCATGTTTATTTCTTTGGTAAAATCCATGTATTGTCTGTAGTGATGTTTCCAGCTGTTTATCATTTGCAGCATACAGTTTTAGATCATCCGTATACAAGAGATGGGTGATTGTTTTGCTGCCGTAACAGTTGTACCTACATTATCATCATCATCCTCATCATCATCATCATCATCATCATCATCACTCTCCTCCTCCTCCTCCTCCTCCTCCCCATTATTATTATTATTATCATTATTATTATTATTATTATTCAGTAGTTTTATTTTTATAGCGTGCTTTCACTTCACTACCGAGCGCAGCACTGTGTGCCTTAGGTATGTGCTGTGATTTGTTGTGATGTTCTGATGGTTATTGTATGGAAAGTGTTCTGCGTAGGATGTGTGCAGTGCCTAGTAGTGCAATTTTCTGTATGTTATATGTGTTTGTAAGTCCTGGTGTTTTTGTTATGTATTTGTCTATTATTATTATTATTATTATTATTATTATTATTTATTATTATTATTATTATTATTATTATTATTATTATTGTTGTTGTTGTTGTTGTTGTTGTTATTATTATTATTATTATTTATTATTATTATTATTATTATTATTTATTATTATTATTATTATTATTATTATGCGCATTTAATTCAGTGATATTTAATGAATAATTTAGATTATGTGGGCAAAGCCCATTTAAAAGAAATGTCTCATAAATTTACAGGTCCTCTGTAATTCATAATTAGATTGAAAAGAACTAATCGGAGTATGGCCTGCAGTGGTGGTCACTGTTATCTCTTTTGAATCTCCTGAAGAGATGCTGCTCCTGGGATATTGTTAACATGTTTTTCCAGTCCTGTTTCATACCCAAGGATCCTGAGATTAATGGAACTGTCTTCCTTTTAACAATCTCATTCTCTAAGACTTTGAATTTGTTAATTTTTTTTTCTATCTCTTTTACTGATATGGCGTTATCTGATTGAATACTCATATCAAATAATTTTCAGGTTTTATCTTTCTTGCCCTTGAAAATCATATCTGCTCTGCTTGAATTCTCCGATTTGCACTCACTGGGAAATCCCAAAGTATTGTTATCTTATATCTTCTTCCATTAATAGTTATGGTTTGTATTCATGCCGGTTAATGGTTGTTTTGATGATGTAATGGTTACATAACTTCCAGTGCCAATAATGGTTTACTCTGTCATGGCGATTCTTATAACTATTTCGTGTCAGTACCGCACAGCCTAAAATAAGATGCTTTGTGTTTTATCATATCCGTCACAAAATATGCATAAGACTTAAACATACAGGTGTAGGAGTGGCTGTGTGGTAGGTAGCTTGCTTACGAACCAGATGGTTTCGGGTTCAGTCCCACTACGTGGCACCTTGTGCAAGAGTCTTCTACTATAGCATCGGGCCGACCAAAGCTTCGTGAGTGAATTTGGTAGACGGAAACTGAAAGAAGCCCGTCGTATATATGTATATTATATATATATTATATATATATATATATATATATGTATGTGTGTGTGTGTGTGTGTGTGTGTGTGTGTGTGGTGTGTGTGTGTGTGTGTGTGTATGCTTGTGTGAGTATGTTTATGTATCTGTGTTTGTCTCCCCAATATCGCTTGACAACCGATGCTGGTGTGTTTACGCCCCCGTAACTTAGCGGTTTGGCAAAAGAGACCGATAAAATAAGTACTAGGCTTACAAAGAATAAGTCCTGGATCGACTAAAGGCGGTGCTCCAGCATGACCACAGTCAAATGGCTGAAACAGGTAAAAGATAATTTGGCCTCGTAGAGCGAATATGAACCTCTCTCTCCCCTCTGGCAACGTGGGTCTTTTTTCTGGTCTACATCAGTGTCTTGATTTGGAGGGCAGGTAGTCAATAACAGAGGCTTGTGTTCCCATTGATATTTGAATTATTATTGGTTTCCCATTTTTGCTAGCTGTTTGATGTTTTACTCTACCACTCTCCGAGTTCAGAGTCGTGTATCCTACATTCAAATGCGTTTTTGTTGTTTACCTGCTTTAGAACCGGTTTTAAATATTCAGGCTTCTGTGAAGTAGAATTATGTAAATAATCCTATTGATGATACATTATACAAAAGTTAAAGTTGTGACATTTCCCTGCTTCACTTGACCCTCTGTAGGTACAGACGATCAACGTTCGAACTGATGATGTCTTAGCAGGCCGGAATGGCTGTGTGGTAAGAAGCTTGCTTACCAACCACATGATTCCGGGTTCAGTCCCACTGCGTGTCACCTTAGGCAAGTGTCTTCTACTATAGCCTCGGGCCGACCAAAGCCTTGTGAGTGGATTTGGTAGACGGAAACTGAAAGAAGCCCGTCATATATATAATATATAATATATATATTATATATTAAAATTAAGGAACGGCCATAATAGGCCATTCACCCACTAGAAATAACAGCCAAAGCTTCTACCGCAATAAAGATCAATTCCGTAAACAGGAGAAAATAAAAAAAAAACATTACCCTGTAATTTCTTGTACGGTATACCGTTTCATCCGCTGTTTAATGGTAAACTAACCTGATTAAATTAAATCAAGCCAATCTTCCATAAGCCCTCGGATTCTTCAGCAAGAAATAGCTCAAGTCGGAAACAGATATATACACGAGGCATACCAATCTTGCCAAGTCAATATCTGACCTAAAATTTTCAAATCGTCGCACTCGCGCCAATTTATCGGCAGCAAATAAATATCAGCCGTCGATTCCATTACGGAATTAACCAAAAAAAATTCATAATTAATCAATATAGGGTGGAAAGGAAAATTTTGTAGAATTTTATTGCCACCAGCGGCCAGCGGGAAAAAAATTAAAAGTCATAGACCATTTTTAAGTTCAACATTAACAATAAGGAACGGCCATAATAGGCCATTCACCACTAGAAATAACAGCCAAAGCTTCTACCGCAAATAAAGATCAATTCCGAAACAGGAGAAAATTAAAAAAATTAAAAAAACATTACCCTGTAATTTCTTGTACGGTATACCGTTTCATCCGCTGTTTAATGGTAAACTAACCTGATTAAATTAAATCAAGCCAATCTTCATAAGCCCTCGGATTCTTCAGCAAGAAATAGCTCAAGTCGGAACAGATATATACACGAGGCATACCCAATCTTGCCAAGTCAATATCTGACCTAAAATTTTCAAATCGTCGCACTCGCGCCAAATTTATCGCAGCAAATAAATATCAGCCGTCGATTCCATTACGGAATAACCAAAAAAATTCATAATTAATCAATATAGGTGGCAAGGAAAATTTTGTAGAATTTTATTGCCACCAGCGGCCCAGCGGGAAAAAAATTAAATAGTCATAGACCATTTTTAAGTTCAACATTAACAATTAAGGAACGGCCATAATAGGCCATTCACCCACTAGAAATAACAGCCAAAGCTTCTACCGCAAATAAAGATCAATTCCGTAAACAGGAGAAAATTAAAAAATTTACAGGGTAAATGTTTTTTTAATTTTCTCTGTTTACGGAATTGATCTTTATTTGCGGTAGAAGCTTTGGCTGTTATTTCTAGTGGGTGAATGGCCTATTATGGCCGTTCCTTAATTGTTAATGTTGACTTAAAAAGGTCTATGACTATTTAATTTTTTTCACGCGGGCCGCTGGTGGCAATAAAATTCTACAAAATTTTCCTTGCCACCCTATATTGATTAATTATGAATTTTTGGTTAATTCCGTAATGGAATCGACGGCTGATATTTATTGCTGCCGATAAATTTGGCGCGAGTGCGACGATTTGAAAATTTTGGTCAGATATTGACTTGGCAAGATTGGGTATGCCTCGTTATATATCTGTTCCGACTGAGCTATTTCTTGCTGTGAAGAATCCGAGGGCTTATGGAAGATTGGCTTGATTTAATTAATCAGGTTATTTTACCATTAAAAAGCGGATTGAATGATGAAACGGTATACCGTACAAGAAATTACAGGGGTAAATGTTTTTTTAATTTTTTTAATTTCTCCTGTTTACGGAATTGATCTTGATCTTATTTGCGGTAGAAGCTTTGGCTGTTATTTCTAGGGGTGGGTGAATGGCCTATTATGGCCGTTCCTTAATTGTTAATGTTGAACTTAAAAATGGTCTATGACTATTTAATTTTTTTCCCGCTGGCCGCGCTGGTGGCAATAAAATTCTACAAAATTTTCCTATATTGATTAATTATATATATATATATATATATATATATATATATATATATAATATATATGTATGTATGTATATATATATAATATATATATGTATGTATGTATGTATGTATGCATGTATGTATGTATGTATGTGTATATGTTTGTGTGTCTGTGTTTGTCCCGCCAACATCGCTTGACAACCGATGGTGGTGTGTTTAAGTCCCCGTAACTTAGAGGTTCGGCAAAAGAAATCGATAGAATAAGTACTAGGCTTACAAAGAGTATGTCCTGGGGTCGACTTAAGGCGGTGTGTACCAGCATGGCCGCAGTCAAATGACTGAAACAAGTAAAAGAGTAGAGTAAAGATTAAAGTAAATATATATATATATATAAAGTAAAAACAAAAGCTATTTGTCAACATGATATGGTTGTCCTGGAAGGGACTTCGTTACTGTTTATTAGCCCCCAAGGAATATCGTTCCTAGCTGGCTGTACGACACATTACCTGTGTCCTTATATTTTCGAACAGGAAATTCAGCATTCCCATCTAGCACAAAAGCATCTGTGGACTAGTTTCAGTTTTATTGCACTTTAGCAACACAGTGTAGCTGCATGGCCAGATGACGCTGCTGAATTCACGGTTCGAATATATAGATTTCAAAGTAACACACAGTCACTGACCTATTTATAGAAATATGTACACACACACACACACACACAACACACACACACACACACACACACACACACACACACACACATATATATATATATACATGTATGTAAAAGACCCCCTTCGGTCATGAATGACCATGGGATTGCACCTAGAAAGTTACCCTCCTAGACACAAGTCCGGGCAAGGTTGCTTATGGAAGACCAGCAGTCGCCCATGCATACCAGCCTCCCTTCTCCACGCCACCAGTGTTATCCAAGGGAAAGACAAAGGTCGATACAGCTTGGCACCAGTGACGTCGCAACTCATTTATGTATAAAATAATAATAATAATAATAATAATAATAATAATAATAATAATAATATAATAATAATAATAATAATAATAAGGTGCATTGATAAAAAAATATTCAGACACTTACATAACAAAAATACCAGGACTTACAAACACATATACATACAGAAAATTGCACTACTAGGCACTGCCCACATCCTACGCAGACACTTTCCATACAATAACCATCAGAGCATCACAACAAATCACAGCACATACCCAAGGCACACAGAGCTGCGCTCGGTAGTGAAGTGAAGCACGCTATAAAATAAACTACTGAATAATAATAATAATAATAATAATAATAAATGGTAAAGTCATAAATGATTTTTACCAAGTGGTCAGCGTAGAAATAAACCTCGTAGGAGAATTTATGGTGGCAATTTTTCATGTGCGTGGTGAGGCGCAATCCAAGCCTTGTTATAATTATGTATATTAGTTATATAATATATAGATATATATATATATATATATATATATTATATATATATAATATATATATGTGTGTGTGGTGTATCTGTCTATACATACACCACACACTCACCACGCACAACATACACAAATCCACGACGGCGTGCTGAGGAGTTCCTGCCTTAAGTAAATGAAAATACAGGAGGATACAGTTAATTAGGATTTTATCCACCATGTTCCCTCCCAATTCCCACACTTATTACAGCGGTCCTTCATTTTTGTTTATTCCCTGTAAAAGAACCTCCACTCAGGCCTTTCGTGATACCCCGAAAGCCAGGAACTTTTCAGCCATCCCTGTATATATATAATATATATATTATATATATATATATATATATATTATATATTATATATATTATATATATATATATATAGTTTTTATATAATAATATATATGAATATATATATATATATATATATATATATATATATATATTATATAATATATATATATAATATTTATGTATTTATTTATTTATTTATTTATTTATTTATTTGTGTGTGTGCGTGTGGTGTGTATAGTGTTTATCTCTGTATCTGTGTAGATGCAGATAGGTACATAGATTGATGATTAGATATGGATACTACCATTAATGTGAGTTTGGTTTTAATTATATGGTTGCGCATAATAACAAACTATTACTGTAAACAAATTCAATATTTTTAGTAAAATCAAATTATTATAACGGGACTTCGGGCTTAGTAATTAATGTGTGTGTATGTACGTACATACTTACACACACACACACACACACACACACACACACGCATACATATATATGTGTGTTTATGCCTGTTTGCATGTATGCTTGTATATATACATATATACATACACACACAAATTCAAAGCAATATCTTGATTAACGAGTTTTTTTCTTCATATTTTGCAATATTTTTTTTTTAAAATTTGCTATCAAAAACCTCATTAACGGACGAAGCTTAAACATAGTTTTAATGATAGTTTTAACGCAGATAAAATATTTGTGTCCGTTATCAAATGTGTACTGTCAGAATCGTTGGAAAAAAAATCAGTACTGATTCATAAGTTTGCCTCATTATTCCACTCAGACCGGAAGAGATGTCAACGCTTCCGGTGATACGTTGGAAAATAGAAGAATAACCTACCCCCAGACTGATATATTCTACATTATTGGCAATATCATCGCCTGTATATCTTCCCAAAATATCTCATCATAATTTTTGTAATCTTTGGGCAGCAGTGTAATGCTTTAACATTTGGAGTTAATAGAATATTGAAATCATGGCGGGCAACGATAATATTCATTTTATCCGACCGTGGACGGACATAAGACTAGCATATATGTATGTATGTATGTATGTATGTATGTATGTATGTATGTATGTATGTATGTATGTATGTATGTATGTATGTATGTATGTATGTATCTATGTGTGTAGTAGGTATGTATATATATATGCATGTACGTATATATATATATAAATATATATATATGAATGCATATAAATATGAATGCATGTGTGTACGTAAGTATGTATACATCAATAAAATGAATGGGTGTATGCACATATGTATATAAGCGAGTGTGTCTGTGTATCGATGTAAGGATCATTATATACACATATATGTGTAGACGTGTTGAGTGTATATGTCAGCAGGTATGCATGGGTGTACATATTTAGCATTTGAGGTATATATATATATATATATATATACGCACACATATACATATGTATATTCACCCATAAATATATACATACATACAGGCATACATGCATATAGATATGTATATATGTGGATATATATATACACACAAAACACATATATAAATATCCATACATATATACATGTATATATATGTAAATAGTATGTGTATACACATACACACACACACACACACACCATATACACACACACACACACACACACACACATATACATATACACACACGTAACGGAAAAAGAGTTACTGTGTGGGTGTTTGTTTTCTACATGCATGAATATTTATATAATACTGACATATAGTCAATATACTCTGTTTCTTTTTAACAAAATCTACATAAATAATTACTTTACACACACACACACATACATACATATATCATATCATATCATATTATATATATATAGATATATATATATATATAATATATATATATATATAAGGTTAGCTAAGTTAGAGGTTAGAATAGTCGTCTAAAGAATAGAAGTATCGATTATACTACCGGTATATTAGCTATGTTTAACCATGGGCATACATATGCAAGCATATTATGCTCATAAATTATAGTTAAAGACAAGGATAAACATGAGTTTATCAAGAATCAAAATTTAACGAAAACAGAAAATGGAGAAATATTGATGAACAACAATTTACTTACATCAATTATTATTTATTAATTCAATACAATGGAATGCTTCCCATCTACCAGCTGTTTCTGCTTCTAATGTTGTACGGCTTTGCCATTGATATGCTAAAGACATTTATCATATTTGGTAATGAACCGATCTGAAATTGGAGCTTCATCAGAGTGAAGAATAAATAAAAAAAGAGCCATGAGAACAAAAAAAAGTTGAATATGGTTAGAATCATACCATTTTGACTTCGTATCTCCTTGGGATGTTAGGTAAATGACTAAGCTTAAAATAGTACTTGGTGGGTTAATCATTTGTACGGGTGGGTGGGTGGATAGGATGGATAAATGATAAAAAATAATAGTGGGATACGCCAATAGGTTTTAGTCAGAGAAGTGGTGAATATACCATAAGATTTTAAATTAATCATTATAATTTTTAATAAATTATGTTTATCGTACTAATTTAAGTGTTAATCGATTAAATGTAATATTTTATTTATTACTACAAGGTTAAGCCCTTCCATCTGTTGTCCGAAGTGAGATAGGCCAAGGTCCGATGTTCGATATAATTGGTCAGTTGAAATTTAAAAACAAAAGACCAGCTATTGAAACCGTTATACGAGGTAAGATAAATAAATAAATGGAAAAATGGTATACGTTGTAAGGGGCCCCAAAACACTTAGGATAGTATATGCTAGATTAAAAAAATATTATGGAATACCTATTAAGAAAGAAACCTATTGCGACATTTAGGGATTAGGACGGTTGGGGGTGAAAATGGTCCAAAAATTTTTGAAATAAGAATGTGAAATTAGAAAAAACAATGGAAAGGATCTATTAGGAAGGAAAATTAGGGAAATATTTATAGTCAAGGGGAGGTAATAACTAGGGTAAGTGGCCTAAATTGGAGACTGCTGGTCTACCACCCAGTGCACCTAATCAGTGAGTTAACTAGCCAAACAACTAATTTCCCAGCTAATTGGCTAAACAGTCTATAAATCAGTCAGCCCAGTGGTCAATTAAATAAGTAAAACGGCGACCACACCTGTTCACCGTCGTCTACGTAGAGCCTGAGATGTCGCAGTCTCAGCGCGTGTCTGCGCATTATCAACTACGGCATACCCAGTCCTCTTTTTAACGGGTATTGACAGCAAATGGATCGCCTGACCATCGGGACTCATCCTTTCCACTAGAAGCGAAAGAGAATGCGTTCTAGTTCGGTGATGGTAGGATCGTGACAAGGCACGACGGTCAGACGGTAGTAGATGACGGATGCGATGTACGTGTTCGCCACCTCCGCCCGCGTATGCAGACAAGCTCGTCCCGCATCCCAATTCTCGCGGGATGCCCCTCAGAGCTGCCAGCTTCCGCAATAATGGCTCGAGAGTCAATACATAGAGAAGCGGCGAGAGGGGTCATTCCTGACGGACCGAACGTGCAATGTCGAAAGGTCTCGATAGATATCCATATACGCGA
>NW_021836365.1:27500-29907 GCF_006345805.1 Octopus sinensis
ATGATATAAAATAGTCGAAATCTATAGTTATATTCTCTCTTAGCCGAGCTTATAAATTTTCGTTCGCTACAGTAGCTTTAAATAAGCAAACATTACATTTGTTCAATTTTCAGCGTCAAATGGGAACACTTTGTGACCAACAATAAAGTCCTGGAAAGGACCAACAATCAAAGGATAGAATCGTTGATCATGAAAGACCGTGTTCGATGGTCAGAACATGTAGAAAGAATGAAAGAGTCAAGGTTCCCACGCTATGTCTTGTTCAGCGAACTCATTTCAGAGAAAAGACCACGGGGTTGCCCTCTTCGAAAATACAAGAACCAACTCAGAGCAACACTGAAAGTCACTGGAATAGAGCCTAAATCGTTTGAAACACAAAGCTGAGACTGTACTAAGTGGCGGGGTTCCATCACCATCGGAACCAAGATCTTCGAAGCCATCAAAAGAGGAAAGAAATCCAATAGCAGGAAAGAAAGGGTCGACAAAATCACACTCGTCCTCCACCAATGTTGCCATACATGCAATGCCATTGACTCTTCTGTGCAAGAATTGGTCTACTTAGTCAACAACACTGTCACCATGAAGGAAGCGTCCAGCAAATAAATTCTCGGATATCAGATAAAAGCGATGACGAACGACATGCAAAACAAACATTAATTAGAAACGAATACCTCAATAGAATGGTACCACCGTGTCTTAGTAATATACAAGAAGAAATTAACCTGAGTTGATATAACAAATTTAGAGCCCGTTAAAAATACACACAGATCACACACATCGAAGACTAGAAGAACCAAATGCATTCTATTAGGTTGTCCGGAAAGTTCGTGCCGATTTATAGTAGCTTACCTTTCCACTTATTTTAGAACATGGTTGAGTCCATAAAATAGGATTTGACTACACCTCCATTTAGAGCACAGTTTAAGCTATCTTTTCGTGGAAGAAGGTTTATGTTCCTATAATCCGTGTTAATTCTGTAACCCTTTAAAATGGAAGATAAGGAAGTTCATTTTCGGCACTTGATGCTTTGGGAACCAGACAAAAATTGCTGCAGATCGGCTGGGATGTGTTACGCCACCCTCCATATTCACCAGATATTACACCTTCGAATTAGTAATATACAAAAAGAAATTCCCCTGAATTGATATAACAAATTTAGAGCCCATTAAAAACACACACAAATCACACAAATCGTAGATTAGAAGAACCAAATGCATTCTAGTTGCTGAAAGGCTCAATGTAATATTGAAGACTTATACAACAGCACTTATATATACAGCACGTATATATATATATATATATATATATATATATATATAGCATGTATATATATACGTGTGTGCGGTGAATTCACTAACAAACTATTAACCAACTGGGAGATATAACAGACGATACTGGGACAAGGTGAGACGCATTGGGACTAAGCTTGAAGTCACAGAGCTTCGAAGCGAATTTCTTGAACATCATCTATCGAGTCGGTATTTATGTTTACGTGCATCAACATGTGTATCACTTAGCGGTTCGATACTTAGATTTGGATAAAAAAAATACTAGACTGAAATACGTACTAGGATCAATAAGATCGTCTAAACACTTAATGACGGGGCAAAGAGCATGGCTAGGATCCAGTAGCTGAAACCAGTCCAAGAATAAAATAGTATGTATGTATGTATGTATGTATGTATGTATGTATGTATGTATGTATGTATGTATGTATGTATGTATGTATGTATGTATGTATATATATATTATATATATATATATATATATGCATATATATATATACATACATATGCATACATACATACATATATATACACACACATATATATATATATATATTAAGAATAAAATAGTAGGTATATATTTATATATATGCAATATATACGTTATATATATATATATATATATATTACATAGCATATATGCATGCATACATGCATACATACATACAAAACATACACACATATATATGTATATATATATATATATATATATATATATATATTATGTACAATTAATGCTCCCCATTATACACTTCCTCTCTCTCTCTCGACATAGATATATACAAACATGAATGCGTGTATTGTGTGCATCTGTAGAACTAAACTATACATTCACATGCATATATATATGCGTATCTATCTATTTATATATGTATATACGTATGTATGTTTGTATTTATCTATTTGTCTATCTATCTATCTATCTATCTATCTATCTATCTATCTATCTATCTATCTATCTATCTATCTTCTGTCTATCTATCTTTCTATCTATCTATCTCTATCTATCTATCTATCTATCTATCTATCTATCTCTCTCTCTCTCTCTCTCTATCTATCTATCTATCTGTCTATCTATCCTTCTTTCTTTGCATGCATCTATCCACACATCTACATAACTA
>NW_021836366.1:0-5000 GCF_006345805.1 Octopus sinensis
GAAAGGCAGAATGAGAGAAAGCAGTAGAGAAGAATGAAAGAAAGAGTGGGAAAAGCTGGAGAGTAAGATAGGAAGTTGAAAAGCAAAGGAGAAATAC
Source organism: Octopus sinensis (assembly GCF_006345805.1). Lineage (NCBI taxonomy): Eukaryota > Metazoa > Mollusca > Cephalopoda > Octopoda > Octopodidae > Octopus > Octopus sinensis. Next base: position 98 of record NW_021836366.1, read on the forward strand.
AGAAAGGTAGAAAGCAAGGGAGAGAGAGATAGAAAGGGAAAGAAAGAAAGAAAACAAGAGAATAGAAAAAAAAAAGTAGACAGCTACAGAGAAAGCAGGGCAGAAAACATGAGAAGAAAGGTGAACTGAGAGAGAGAGAGAGGGGGAGAGAGAAAGAGAGAGAGAGAGAATGAAAATAAGTAGGAAGAATATGAGAGTACTTGAGAAACATATTTGCAGCCATTCATGACAAGATTATTATTGTTATTATTATTATTATTAGTAGTAGTAGTAGTAGTAGTAGTAGTAGTCATAGTAGTAGTAGTAGTAGTAGTAGTAGTAGTAGTAGTAGTAGTCGTAGTAGTGGCTGAAATGGGAAAGATAGTAGTGTCTCTTACTATGGTACTATACCAGTAACTGTAATGGTGCTAGTCCCTTCACAGTAAATTTGGTGCCACCAACTTCAATGATCACACGATTTATTGGAATACTAACTGACCTAACTTGACTTCTAATATTGATTGCTGAGAGAGATAGAGAAAAAGAGATAGAGAGAGAGAAAGAAAAAGAGAGAGAGGTAGAGTGTGTATCATGGTATCTTCAGATTGACTGGAAGGGAGTAAGAGGAAGTCAGGAAATCTCACCCAACGAAATACAATAAAACAGATTCTGTGATGTTTTTTGTGCAGCTAAGTGAAACTTCATTTCATTTGGTAGATGCGTGACATAAATGTCCCATCAATGACCATCTCTCATTGTATTTTTAAGCATCTTAGACTACATTATCTAATCTGTGCTAAGGTGGTGAGTAGGTAGAGCTGTTACTGAATTGGACAAAATGCTTTGCCTCCAGCCCTTTATGTAGGGCTGGGTTAAGACCCATTGAGGCCCTAAGCACTTAGAAGATTTTAGAGCCACCATAAAAAATTATGTAATTCAAAATATAAACAATAACACACCATAAAATAAATTTTTATTTTTCAAAATGAAACAAAACAGTAGGAGGGAAAATAATGCTTATTTTTGTATACTTCCACATTATTTATATTTGAAAAGTTTCCTTCTACTGTTTTGAATTGCAAAGTCTTTGATCAGATCTTAGGTAACACATCTGCATCTATACTTAGTAGAGATAAAGGCATCCCAAATATTATTTTAGCAAGTTGAAAATGATTTCTTTTGTGCCATAAACCATTTACCATTTCTGTGGTTCCCCTTCCTTCCCTTGATGTCCTAAGCACGTGCTCATTTTACTTAATGGTTAGTCCAGTACTGCTTTATGTTCAGAGCTCAAATGCCAGCAAGGTGGACTTTGCCTTCCATCCTTCCAGGGTGGACAAAATAAGCACCAGCCAAACACTGGTAATATTGTAATTGACTTCCTCACCTACTAAAATGCTGACTTCATACCAAACTTAGGAAGGATTATTTATCTCTTATGTGTTTAAGTCATTAGGCTGTGGCCATGCTGAAGCACTACCTTGAAGAATTTCTAGCTGAATGAATTGACCCCAGGACTAATTTTATTTTTAAGCCTGATACTTATTCTATTGGTTTATCTTGCCAAACCACTAAGTTATGAGGACATAAACATACCAACACCGGTTGTCAAATAGCAGTGGTGGACAAACAACACACACACATGACAGGCTTCTTTCAGTTTCCTTCTACCAAATCCACTCACAAGGCTTGGGCAAGTAAAAGACACTTTCACAAGGTGTCATGCAGTGGGACTGAACTTGGAACCATGTGGTTGAAAAGCAAGCTTCTTGCCACAGAGCCAAACCATTTTTTCTTTGTTTTTGTGATTTTATATAGTTTGGCTATAATTTTAACAGGTTCAGTGATCAAACACAAGGACTTCTTGGACTTGAAAGCTTAGTGGGTGCTGGAAACTGTACAATCACAAGTGTATAAGTCAAGAAGCTGTAGGAAGGAGGTTCCAATCACAATGAAACACTTGACAACATTTTATTACCCTTTGGAGATGACGATATTTTCTTACATTTTCACATCGTCTTTTTTACATTTTAAATTTATAAACTGGGTGGAAGTTAGATTCAGGGGAAATACACGAAGGTTTTGAGAAAGAAACCTCTCTTTTTGAAATAGTTCTCTTTAACCTTGTTATCACTGTGTGTGTGTGTGTGTGTGTGTGTGTGTTGTGTGTGTGTGTGTGTAAGTGAGAGAGAGAGAGAGAGAGAGAGAGAGAGAAAGACAGAGAAAAGGTTATATTAAAACCTGAAGTATTTAATTCTAGTATCCTGAAATGAAGTGTATCATGATCTTGGAGAGATAAACTAAATTGTGTCATCTCACAAGAAACACAGAGGATTTGAACTCTTGATCTACATGTTGTCATTGACCAATACCATACACATTTAGCAACTTTTATCTTTGTTGTAACAACACTTTCTAAAAAAAGGCTTCAGATCTAGTGTTTAGACATGTTGTCACTGACCAATACCTTATCCATTTAGCAACTTTTATCATTACTAACAGAATCACCCGACATTGCTTGGGTTTGTTTCGACCTTTAGAATTGGAATTTTTGAAAAGTAAAAATTTTGCATTATGTAGCTTGTTATTCTCTTGAAGTGAACATTTTCTGGTTGAAATGCACCGAAAAATGGCGACACAGCAGTCAAAAAATCGTAAAAAATACGGATTTTCATAGAAAAAAGCACCTTTTTGATGTAAATAATTTTTGGTCTTAACATGGTCCAATTTGAATTTTATCTTCAACAGAATGAAGAGCAAGCCTTCTTCTATCATACTCTCAATTTTGGTCAACTTGCGTCACAGGGTCTTGGAGGAGATAGTGTTAGTTGAAGGCTACCAAACCTGCCACACACAGACAATTTCAGCTTTATATATATAGATTATAACAACACTTTCTAAACAGGCCTCAGATCTGGTGTTTAGACAACATGAGATCTGAATAATTTACAAAATGTCACCACTTGGAAAAATACCTACTAAAATTTTCAAAATTTACACAGAATTTAACTGTCAGACATCACCCACATGATTTTAATGAACTCAGTGTTTTCTCTTCATTTTACATTTCCATCCTATGTCTACATCATAGAACTATCTAAACATACATGCAAATACAAGTAGCATATATGTGTGTGTGTGTATATATATATATATATATATATACATACACTATATACTCACACAAACACACATATACTATGTACTCACACAAAAACACATATACACACACTCGTAGATAGATATATAACAGATATTTATGTATATATGCTTGTATAGACATATTTACATATATATAAAATATTTACACATACAAACATTTATATATATATATATATATATATATATATATATATATATATATAGAGAGAGAGAGAGAGAGAGAGATAGATATATATATATATATACACACACACATATATATACATATATATATATTATATATATATATATATACACACACATACATAACATAGTTCTTTATGATGACTTACTAGATCCCTTTCTGTTTCATTCTCTCTCTATGTATATTTACATATATATATATATTGCATAATATATGTACTTAATATATATGAATGTATTATGCAAAATGAGAAACAGAAATATATACACAAACATACAAACATATGTGAATATATAATTCTTTTACTTGATTCAGTAATTTGACTATGGCCATGCTGGAGCACCACCTTTAGTTAAAAAAACCAACCTCAGGTCTTATTCTTTGTAAGCCTCGAACTTATTCTATTAATTTCTTTTACCAAATCGCTAAGTTACAGGGATGTAAATACACCAACGTCGATTGTCAAGCAATGGTGGGGGTACAAACACAGACATATATATATATATATATATATGTATTTGTACCCCCACCATTATATATATATATAAAAAGCTTCTTTCAGTTTCCATTAACCAAATCCACTCACAACGCTTTGGTGAGCTCGAGGCAGTAGCAGACAACATTTCCCCAAGGTGCCATGTAGTGGAACTGAACCCGGAACCATGTGGTTGGAATGCAAGCTTCTTACCACACACCCATTCCTGTGCCTTAATATATATATATGTATATATATAAACACAGTATTATATAAATCATTCACAATATACCATATACATTATATATCATATAAATATAAAACATGTCACACTAGATATATGTTGCATATAAATTACATGCCTCTATGTGTATATATACGTAACATAAATTCCTTGCTTATTAAAATTAATTCTGTCTCTGGAGGATATGACACAATTGCAAACAGACACCAGCTGCATATGAGGAAGGGAGACAATCTTGAGAATTCTCAAAGATGACATACTTTAACGAATGACAGGTTCATTGTTTGCAAATAAGAGTATAGTTGTGGACAGGTGTCCCTGTTATAACTGTCATCATCATTATCATCATCGTTTAACGTCCGTTTTCCACGCTAGCACGGGTTGGACGGTTCGACCGGGGTCTGGGAGCCAGGGCTGCTCCAGGCTCCAGTCTGATCTGGCAGTGTTTCTACAGCTGGATGCCCTTCCTAACGCCAACCACTCCGCGAGTGTAGTGGGTGCTTTTTTACTGCCACCTGCACAGGGTCACGAGGGGCCAAGGGGGTCTGGCATCGGCCACGATCAGTTGTGCTTTTTTTTTTTCTTTTTTTTTTTTTGTGCTACCGGCACAGAAGCCATTTCAAGGCGGTGCTGGCATCGGTCATGAATATGAAAATTATCCTACCCTAGCTCCTGGAAACACGGAACATAAGATAAAAACTGAAGAAATTCACAGGAATTGAACAAAAATGAGCTAAGAGAAACAACGTTTATGGAAAACTGAAAAATACAGGTATATCAAATAGGATACAGTATGAATTCATGATTGATTGAAATAATCGCTGCCTCCAGAGGAGGTACCCAATTAATAAGTAGCAAT
>NW_021836366.1:10000-24572 GCF_006345805.1 Octopus sinensis
GTGGCATCTTGGGCAAGTGTCTTTGCTATAGCCCCAGGCCGACCAATGCCTTGTGAGTGGATTTGGTAGACGGAAACTGTATATATATATATATATGTGTGTGTGGGTTTGTGTGTCTGTGTTTGTCCCCCTAGCATTGCTTGACAACCGATGCTGGTGTGTTTACGTCCCCGTCACTTAGCATTTCGGCAAAAGAGACCGATAGAATAAGTACTGGGCTTACAAAGAATAAGTCCCCGAGGTCGATTTGATCGACTAAAGCGGTGCTCTAGCATGGCGCAGTCAAAAGACTGAAACAAGTAAAAGAGTATATCTATATATATATATATATATATAATATATATATATATATAGAGAGAGAGAGAGAGAGAGAGAGAGAGAGATAAATAGTGGATAGAGTGAATCAAGCAATTGGTTTGTCCCAATGGTAGAAGACTTGTTTGGCTTTATAAAGATATTGGTTGGTGAACCAAGGACAGTTTTTTGTCTTTTACTGTCCAAAGTGTATTTTAAATGAATATTTACATATTATTATTATAGTTTCATGTGCTTTGAGACTTACCATCCAAGAAAGGATTATTCTATGTATATATATAACATATATATAATATGCACATACACAAACGCATATCATATGTTTATATATATGTATATATATATATACACACACCACATCATATGTGTGTGTATATATATATATATATAATATATATATATATATACACTGCAGTACCATGACCGATCAGGCTATCAACTGTTGCTACACATCGCTGGTCACAATGCGCTTCACATTGTTTTAGCCTTCAAATGACACCAACCTGCCGGCTAAGCGAGCAGGGCAATACATATTCACACGTGTGTGTGTGTGTGTATATATGCGTGTATGTATGTATGATATATATATATATATATATATATATATCACGTGATCACGTGACCGACCAGACCATCATATTTTGTTACACATCGCTGGTCACAATGCGTTTGCATTGTTTTTTAGCCTTCGATGACGCCACCCTCTGGCTAAGCGAGCAGGCCACAGAAGAAAGAGTGGTGAAAGAGTACAGCAGGGATCACCACCCCCCTGCCGGAGCCTCGTGGAGCTTTTAGTTGTTTTCGCTCAATAGACACTCACACAACGCCCGGGTCTGGGAATCGAAACCGCGATCCTGTGACCGCGAGTCCGCTGCCCTAACCACTAGGCCATTGCGCCTCCACATATATATATGTATATATATATATATACCGGAGTAAACACATAAATGTGAAACAAGGTGGAAAAAAGAGTACTCAAATACCAGTGGTAGAGTAATATGCTTTATTTAAAGCAGCAGAAATTCAACAAAACCTGTTACTCTGAGTTTCCCATACATATATATATATACTATATATACATATATATATAATAATAAATATTAGGGAATAAATCCAAATTTACAGGGAAAAAAAATCAGATTTAGGTTAAATCCAATTTTATAGTAAATATTATAAAATATTATTAGAGACAAAACCACTATTTTGCAAAACAACAAGGAAAGACTTAATCAATACATAAAATTTTAATAAATAGTCAAAAAAAAACACCGCCACTACAATCGTTTCTTGTCTTGATCGACAATCTTCAGGTGGACTTCCAATAATTCAGTTTACAAATTATGAAGTAATTGTAACTGAATTATTGGAAGTCCACCTGAAGATTGTCGATCAAGACAAGAAACGATTGTAGTGGCGGTTTTTTTGACTATTTATTAAAATTTTATGTATTGATTAAGTCTTCCTCTTTGTTTTTGCAAAATAGTGGTTTTGTCTCTAATAATATTTTATACATATATATATATATATATACACAAATATATATATGTATAGATAGATATATACAATCATGTATAGATAATATATACACACCTCATATTATATATATATATATATATATATATACACACACACACACTTTATTAATAAAGCTGCAAAACCATCACAAATACTGTTACTTGGAATTTTATGTTTCTGTTTGCCGGACAGTTTTGGTTGAGAATGGAACAAAATTACTCTACCTCCAGTATTCGAGTACTATTTCTTCCATCTTGTTTTACACTTATGTGCTTACTTTGGTATGTATATTATATATATATATATATAGAATCACATTACATATAATAGACATACATCACATACACACACACATATATATATAAAGGCATAGGCATGGCTGTTTGCTAAGATGCTTGCTTCCCAACCACACGTTGCCAAGTTCAGTCCCACTGTGTGGAACGTTGGGCAACTAACCGTCTTCTACTATAGCCCTGGGTTGACCAAAGCCCTGTGAATGGAGTTGGTAGACAGAACTGAAAGAAGTCTGTTGTATATGAATAATATATATATATATTTTTTTTTTTACTTGTTTCAGTCTTTTGACTGTGGCCATGCTGGACCACCACCTTTAATGTGTGTGTCTGTGTGTGTGTGTGTGTATATATATATATATATATATATATAATATATATATATATATATATATATATATATATATTATGTATATGTTTGTGCTTGTCTCCCCACCATTGCTTGACAACCATTTTGTTGGCGTACATCCTTGTAACTTAGCTGTTCGGCAAAAGAGACCGATTGAATAAGTACTAGGTTTACAAAGAACAAGTCCTGGGATTCCAGCATGGATGCAGTCAAATGACTGAAAAAAATATATATGTATATATATATAAGATATATATATATATATATACACATATATTTCCAGTTACATGTGTATCATCTCTCTCTCTCTCTTTATATATATAACATATATATATATATATATATAGGAAAGAAGGAAGAATTATGAATATAAACATAATATACAGTATTTATATAAAATATTGTAGATGATGATGATGTATTATATATTTTTATAACAGTACGTATCTTATGATACATATATATATAAATATATATATATGTGTGTGTGTGTGTGTGTGTGTGTGTGTGTGTGTGTGTGTGTATTATACATCATTTGAGTGTCTGAGATAATATAGATAGATGAGAGTGTATAATAGAGATATACAGATAATTTATATCATAATATACACATATACTGTATATTATATATCATACATCATTCGATACATGTAATATATAATATATAGGCAATATATACCACAGGTAACATAATATGTATGTATGTATGTATGTATGTATATACACACATCACAAAACACATGAGGTATATTATAGCATTAGAATATTTGATAATATCACATATTACACGTCACAGACATGCAGAGCTTACACAGCATTCACACACATTTCATGGCATGTACATATTACACAAATTATAACTAACACACATCACATCCTACACAAACATTCCACAGCACGTACAGACAGAGCATCACATGCACATATATTTATGCATACATTACTGAACGCCACAAATGCAAACAGCAGATTATCACGTCCACACACACGTACACCCACACTGGCATACCACACACACACACACACACCCATTCAGCACATCACAAATAAAAGTGCACACAGCACAGCACACCACACGTAGCACACACAAACACGCACAGCACAGGAAACATCATCTCACATACATGAAACAGAGACACATGCACAGAAAACATCATCTCAAACACACATACATACACACAGCATATATATAAACACAAACAGCACATCATCTCACAAACACGCATACAGACAACACATCACAAACACACACAGCACATCATCTCACAAACACGCATACAGACAACACATCACAAACACACACAGCACATCATCTCACAAACACGCATACAGACAACACATCACAAACACACACAGCACATCATCTCACAAACACGCATACAGACAACACATCACAAACACACACAGCACATCATCTCACAAACACGCATACAGACAACACATCACAAACACACACAGCACATCATCTCACAAACACGCATACAGACAACACATCACAAACACACACAGACAACACATCACAAACACACACAACACATCACAATAAGTTAAAAAATACACACACACAATACATTATCGCATACACACAACCACACACACAGACACAAACATTCATCGCACATCACACATGCATACATTACAAACACCATACAAACACGAACACTACACAGCAGCATATACACACACATATATAAATTATACAATGTCATACACAGATTACATGATATCACGCACACGTACATAACACAATATCAAAACATAAATTATATGATATCAACTACACATGAACTATAACAACATACTCATGTGTTGTATGTTCATATATTATGTAATATACATATGTTATACAATATCATAGTCATATATTGTATTATATACATATACAAAGGTGTACTGCAGCACACACCTACACCATGTATAGCATACAATATACAGCCTTATATATACATACTTAACACATTGGTGCCTTTGTGCATAAACTATGAAACAGCATACATTACACAATATCAACATACACATACATTGCATGATAGCTATATATACAATATCACTCACTCATGTTATATATCATACACACTTTTATATACACATACATTATATGATATCATACATTCACACTAAAATATATACATACATTATATATCATAGTCATACATTGCATAACATAATACATACACCACACTATCTATAACATACAAATATACAACCATGTGTGTATATATATATATCTTTTGTATATTACACAGTATCATAGTAATACATTGTATAACATACACAGACTATGGTGTACTGCAGTATACACCTACACCATGTATAGCATACAATATACAGCCTTAAATGTACATACATAACACATTAGCGTCTTTGTGTATAAATTTAACAGCATACATTACACAATATCAGACATGCATGATATTAACTATATACATTGCATGATATTAACTACACATACAATATCACACGGACTCATGTTATACATCATACACACTTTATATATATATATAATATATATACGTGATAAAATATCCTATGTAAACACTAAAATATACACATACTTTATACACTATCTTAAGCATACATCGGATAACATGATACATACACAAGGATATCCAGTAGCATACACTCACACCATGTGAAGCATAGTTATACGATCAGTTACATATATAATTCATTAGTATATAACACGGTATCATAGTAATACATTGTATAACATACACAGACAATGGTGTACTGCAGCACACACCTACACCATATATATCATATAGTATACAGCCTTAAATGTATATACATAACACATTAGCATCTCAATGCATAAACTATGTAACAGCATACATTACACAATATCAGACATGCATGATATTAACTACATACATTGCATGATATTAACTACACATACAATATCACACGGACTCATACATCATAAACACTTTTATATATACATACAATAGGTAATATCATACGTACACACTTAAATATACACACTTGTTATACAATATCTTAGTCATACATTGTATAACATGATACACACACAAGGATATCCAGTAGTATAAACCCACACAATGTATAACATACAGTTATACAACCCCATACATATAGAACACATTAGCATCTCTGTACATGTCTATGTAACAGCATACATTACACAATCGTCTAAATACGCAAATACACACACAAGCATACATTATATTTCCCACAGAAGCTTACATTATACAACATTATACACACACACACTTCATACACACATCACACATACATTAAACATACATTATACACAAATACAAACGCGCAATGAAGAAATCGATGTTGGCTGAGGGCAGACGACAGGTGGCTTTAAAGTGAGGGTGCATTTCTAGCTTATTTCCATTGCAATACAAGTCCCCAAATTCGTGGCCAATTCACAGTTTAGTAGTGGGCGTCAACGTTAGCAATGAAGAGTTGCTAACTAGTTGTATGCCTTCTCTATAGACAGAGAAGAATATAGAAGAAGATTCGACGAAAGTGTGGCACAAAATTCATTGAAACAGACTTAGGATTTAGCTATTGATATCAAATAATGAAAACTATAACAAAAATTACCCTAATATTAATTATTATTATTGTTATGCAGTGACTTCCTTTGGAAACGAAAGCGAAAGTTGCAGCAGGAAAACGGTTTCAGATAAAATTCTTCTAATTAAAATTATGAGTTTATAGAATATGGATGTAAGATTATAACAAATCATTATATACATACATAACACACACACAGACACACACAACAGTGCACTGTAAAATGGTGAATTAGAGAAAAAATTATATAAAATTATATAACCTTTAATTTCTTTTCTGAATATGATGATAATCCTGGTTTTTGGAAGGAAGGAAAAATATCAATATTTTAAGGATACATCCTAAGAGATCCGCTCTTAGTTCCGATTGCCAAAATGTGTTGTACAGGGTCGTAAGCAAGTGCAGTGGGTTGGAATGGAAATCCATGACGCACAGTCTGTAAGGAAGACACAAAGCAAAATAGTTTATTGAAGAAGAATCACAAAAGACATGTTCAAAGGAAAAAACAGACGACATGCAATTACACACACACATGTATATACATGACATATAAATTATATATACATACCAATATATATATATATATATATATATTATATATACACACATATATATATATACACATATATATCTATATACAAATATATTTTATACACACATATATATATATACACATATATATCTATATACACATATATATCTATATACACACTATATATATATATATTATTACACATATATATCTATATATATATATACATATATGTATATACACACACATATATCTATATATATATACATATATGTATATACACACACATAATATATACATTTTATATAGCTATATGCATACATGTACATTTACATATATAATTACACATACACACACCACACACTATGTAATATATATATATATATATATATATATACATACATGCACACATGTACATTTATATATGTATATATTTACATATATACACACGCACACACGTGTATATATTCATGAATACGCACGTCTGTCCGTGCATGTGTGTGTACGTACGTGTGTATGTGTGTATGTATGTGTGTATGTATGTGTGTATCTATGTATGTGTTTGAATGTATGTATGTACGTACGTATGTGTGTATGTGTATGTATGTATGTATGTATGTATGTATGTACGTATGTATGTATGTATGTGGTTTGTGTTTGAATGTATGTATGTATGTGTTTAAATGTATGTATGTACGTACGTAGGTATGTGTGTGTGTATGTGTTTGAATGTATGTATGTTTGTATGCAGACACAAAAATATACATAGATACATGTATGAGTGAGAGAGAGAGAGAGAGAAAGAGAGAGACAGGCAGAAACAATAAAATTTCTAACAACAAAATGGTAAAAGAAAATGCTCTTTATGAAATCTGAAAACACTGAAGGATGTCAAAGGAATTGTGATGAGCACAGATAGACATAACAAACAACTAGAAGACACTGGCCATAACAAGAAACTATAAGCAGAGACCAAGTGAAGCAGGACATAAGAGTATGGGAGAATGTGGCTGAAGGAATTCTAGAGAATATTACTGTTTATTGCTGCAGGACACAAAATAGACAAGAAATACAAATAAACCTAATTTGAGAAATAAAAGAGCAGCAAATAATTAGACATTTGAGTGGCTAATTAGGATAGATTTCCTTAAGTTAGTGAAGTACAATTATGATGAGAGAATTTCTTTTAAGTGTTATATATATATATATATATATATATATATATATAGGGTGTGTGAAAATATACACATACATGTGTATATATGTATACACGTGTGCGTGTGTGCATAGATATATAAATATATATACATTATATATATATTTATAATTGTGTATACACATTTATACACAAACACAAATATACACGCATACAAACAAACATAAATACACACACACACACACTTATACAGCACACACACACACACACACATATATACACACACACATGTATTATACAATTTATAAATTTTATCTTCCTACGATAATATAATTTATACACACACGCATATGCACACCTGAATTCAATATATATGTATATATATATGTATATATATATATACTGATGCAAATCTATATGCAATTACTATATACCCACACATATAATATACATATATATGCACACGTATATACAATACATATATATATATCTTTGTAATTATCTCTCAATGCGCATTATCCATCAATATATATATATATATATATATATATTTACATCTACCAATCAATATACATATCTATACATCTACTAATCAATGTCGATATCTATATAGCTGTCTATCAATCAATCAATCAATCAATCAATATATAAGTGAAAAGGCAGATTAACTATATATATAATCCTTTTTTATTAACATATAAGCAGATAAAGTGTGTATGTATATCTGTATGTGTGTATATATATATATAATTATATATATATATATATATATATATATATATAACCAATTATCTTTTTTAATAGGTTTAATGATGAGAGCGAGGGCGTATATACACAGACAAAGGAGATGGACAAAAAAAAAACCTGAATGACATAATAGTTAAAGCAAAAGAACAACTGATGATGATGATGATGGCGAAATGCTTCTGTGAGGAGATCTAGATATATAGCTGAGCCTGACATAATACATAAGAGTCAGAGCGAAAGCCAGCGAAGCATGGCGATATGACGTGAGATTCAGAGAAAGATGAGGATTATTGTGATGGGAAAAATAAAATAAAATAGTAAAATAAAATAAAAATAGTAGAAGCAAAGAGCTCAAATATCAAATAATAATGTGAATTGAAGTAATGATTTCAATTAATAATTAATTAATAAACAATAACGGTAGTTTTGACAGGAAATAGAAATTAAAACTCTTAAAAGAAAATTTTTTTTTTTCTGTATTTTTCTATCGCAATTTTACTTCTTAATTGGGAAAAGGAATATATTTATGTATGTATGTATGTAAATATATATGTGTGTGTATGTGTATACACACTTGATAAATGTTTACATACGAGTAAATTATATATATATATAGATGTAGAAGAAATAGCTAACGTTTTTTGGCTGCTATTTCTAAACTTCGGTATGTGGTAAAGCAAATCTTTGCTGAACCCTAATTATTAAGAATTACTTAAGTTTACCATGAAATGGTCCTTTTTTCATGCCGTATTTTACTTGGTGAAATTATTGATTACTTCTTAATTATAATTTTACCCTTTGTTATTATATTATAATATATATATATATATATATATATATATATATATATATATATATATATATATATAATACATATATAGTATATAACATATATATATAATAACATATACATATATATATACTATATATATATATATATATGTGGTGTGTGTGTGTGTGTGTTAAACATACATGCACGCACACAGACAGACATATAAACACTTTCTCGAAGACACCCCCACATGTACACCTAAAATGTGTATGTGTGTAGGTAAAGTTTGTTTTATATATACATTTTCAGTATATTTTCTTTAATGAATGAAAACTCTCTTTTCATATGTGTGTGCGCGTGTGTGTGTGTGCAGAATGAATGAAGTATTTCGAAAAAGCGATTATCCGAATGTATAATAATCCTAAAATCATTTAACTACAAAAATGTCTTGCGTTTTTTTGTTTTTTTTTTATATTTCCCGACTATTCTATATATCGATTTAGCATTATCATTTATTACATGGAAAATATATTTAGAAGAGAAACGATGAGGTTTTCTCTCCTCCATATATCCATACAGAGTATTTATTTCCGAATGAGGATGTTTTAATTAAGAAATAAAATCTGTAATATCTGGTAAATTGTCTTGGAATGTCGAGGAAGGATGTTAAAAAAAACCGAAAACGAAAAATAAACTGGGGGATTATTCAGAGGCGTTATGGAATGGTTTGTAAAAATCTGTTTGACTGTTAATTTATATATAAACGTTGTTAATTCAAGCAGGTGTTTGTGGTGGTGGTGGTGGTGGTGGTGGCTTGTGGCAGAGATAGGAGATTGTCAGGTATATGCAGAGAGTGACAGAGAAATGGGTCGTGACAGTCGAAGAATGTTTGTGTGGGGGTGTGTATGTGTAACACCGAAGCGAGTTGCGGGAATGAGAGAAGGAGAGAACGTGTTGTTACAGAGGTAGAGAGTTTGTAACACAGGATCTATGATGGACAGCCATTGAATGAATGGAAGGAAGGAAGGAAGCAATGGGTGTCGCAGAGAACGTAAAAACAAAAATCAGTGCATGTGACATTGAGAGACACGTGACAAAATAAAGAGGTGACACAGTGTGACAGAGAGAGAGAGGGAAGGAAGGAAAGAGAGGGGGGAAAGGTAAGAGGGTAGAACAGAGAATGAGGAAGAGATAGTGTTACAGAGGGGAAAGAGATAGAAACGGTGTGACAGATGGTGAGAAAGAAAGACAGTGTGTGTGCGTGAGAGAGATATAGAGAGAAAGAGCGAGTGATTGTGTGTGTGTATATAGGGAGAAGGAAAACTTAAATGTGTGGGGGAAAGATAAGCGTGACAGAAAAAGGGTGTGTTGTTTGTTACAGAGGAATAAGGTAACGACATTAACGGAATATAGTGTTGCAGAAAAACATATACGATGTTTGTGATTCGTGAAATGGTGTGTGTGTGTGTGCGTGACATAAAACGTGTGTATGCGGAAGGGTGCAAGCCATCAATCTATGAGTGTGTACATTGTAAGACCGTGTGTATGTAACTACATTATATAATACACACACACATATATATATACCGGAGTAAACACATAAATGTGAAACAAGGTGGAAAAAAGAGTACTCAAATACCAGTGGTAGAGTATATATATAGAGAGAGAGAGAGGGGGGAGGCATACCTCAACTTACGTCGGTAATTGGTCAAGACATGCGACTTAACTCGAAAAGACATTAACAAAAATTTATTAGCTAATATCTATTTTAATAAATAGTTTCTACATTACTTTCATATGTATTTTATTTTGATTTTTTCACTTCGGTATTCGTTTCTAAGTGTTTTGTTTTTAAATTTCTTATGATTTACGTGAAGTCGGATAAATCGACGGAAGTCGAAGTTTAGTTTCTTTCTCTATTAATTTCTTACAAATAAAACCAAACCTTAAGTCTAAAAGGACGAGTGTATATATATATATATATAATGTGTGTGTGAGACAGCATGAGTGTGAAATGTGTATGTATGCGACAGAAAGAGATTCGTAGCAAGGTGTGTGTGTGTGTTGTGTGATAGCAAGAGATGTGTTTAACAACAGAATTATGTTGATGTGTATATTTCAATATACATCTGTGTTTGTGTGTGTGTGTATATGTATATATATATATATGAAAGAAGGACATTGTAGCATGACAGTGAGAGAATATATTTGCATGACATCATATACAAGTCCTTATATATATATATGTATATATTGAAAACAATTGTGAGAAAGTGTGATGTATATATGTAGGTATATGTATGTTGGGGTGTGTTTATGTGTAGGTGTATATAAAAACAATGCATTTAAGAAAGATGAGGTGCTGCATATATTTACACCTGTACATATATATACATAATTGTGTGGTACTGCATATATTTATGTATACATATATACGTCCGTTACGTACATATGTGTGTGTGACCGCATTAAACACCTGTATGTGGTGCATTATTTATGTAATAATATGTGTAATTTAAATACAGTGTATGTACGTAGATAGATAGATAAATAGATAGGTACATAGATAGATAGATAGATAGATAGATAGATAGATAGATAGGTAGGTAGGTAGATAGATAGATAGATAAATAGATAGATAGATAGATAGATAGATAGATAGATAGATAGATAGATAGATAGATAGACAGACAGATAGATAGACAGATAGATAAATAGATAGATAGATAGACAGATAGATAGACAGATAGATAGACAGATAGATAGATAGATAAATAGATAGATAGATAGATAGATAGATAGATAGATAGATAGATAGATAGATAGATAGATAGATAGATAGATAGATAGATAGATAGATAGATAGATAGATAGATAGATCGATGCAGGGGGTGTGTGTTTGTGTGGAGAGAGAGATGTAAGGGAATGTACGAAATGTCACGTATTACAGATATGTGTGACAAAGGAAAAAAATTTAGATATGAATGTGAGGATGTGAGAATAGGATCAGGAAGGTATTATTATTATTGTCATCTATCTACCTGGATTATTTATTTTTTATTTACACATACACATATATGTATGTTTGTGTGAGTGCGCGCGCCTGTGTGTGTATACAAATATATATATATATATATATTGGTAAAAACGGTAAGATAACAAAAGGAAGAAAGAGACCTCAATATTATGTAAATAGAGGAAATTCATTTGATAACTGAAGAGATGGTGTTGTGGATTTCCACTTTGGAATCCGAAACTCAGAGTTTTACATTGGCTATTGAATAATGGTAACATATTAATTTACAGATATATATATATATATAATGGTTGTATACTGTCAATCTAACACGAACGTGACAATAGGGGAGTACACCACCGCTGTATAGCCCTAGGAAGCATCGACGCCTCCATGATGGCTTTGACACATTTTCCCCTATATATATATATATATATTTATTTTATAGAGGAGCTCTACAGAACTAGAACTGTTTCATTCAAATGAAGCTTCCTGATGATTTCATTTGAATGAAACAGTTCTAGTCCTGTAGAAGCTCCTTCTATAAAATAAATTAATTTACTCTGCCATGTATGAGTACCTTATTTACTGTGGTTAACCCGGGACCTACATATACATATATATATATATATATACACGTATATATATGTATATATATATATACACGTATATATATGTATATATATATATACACGTATATATATGTATATATATATTATATATATATAAGGGGTGGAGGTAAAATACTGTATTATAATCATAATGTGCTCGATGCACGAAGTAGAGCTATAATAATAATAATAATAATAATAATAATAATAATAATATTGCGTGTGTGTGTGTGTGTTGTGGTGTGCTTGTTTATGTGTGTCAATGTGCACGCGATTCTGTGCGTATGTATGTGTGTGTGTGTGTGTGTAAGTATGTGTATGTGTGTGCACACGCGTGCGCGTATCTGTTGCATTTATTCCATGGTTCCTTACCTTGCAGATCTCGAAGTGTTCCGAACGCAATGTTTCTGTAATGTCCAATTCAGTCTTGGCTGGAGTGTTCACTGACGACCTGAGGCCGTCCAACACTCCTTTTATTTTAAATTTCTTCATTTTATCCATCACCGCTGACATGTTAAATGTCGTTTAGGTTGCGAGACAAGTAACATTTCCATAAGAAAAAGCCAGTGACACTTCACCATTGCCCGCGCCAACTGCCACGCTACTACTATTGCTGTTGCTGCCGCTGATGTTATTATTATTATTACTGCTTCTTTCTCCCTTTTTTTTTTTTTCTCAACTGCTGCTAGAAGTAGTGAAGGCGGCGGTGGTGGTGGTGGTGGTGGTGGTGGTTAATCGGCAGTAGAGAAAGTACGCTTGTTGAAAGTGAGGCGATTGATAGAGAGACAGAGAGAGAGAGGGGAAGAGAGAGAAAGAGAGGCAGACTGAGGGGGATGAGTAGTGGTTGATACACAGAGAAGGCGGGAGATAGAGACAGAGGACGGAGGACGGAGGAGATGATTAGTGGTTGATAGAGAGAGAGAGAGAGAGAGAGAGGAAAAGTTACCGAGAGTAATGAGTAGTAGTTATTAGAGAAAGAGATAAACAGACCAAGGATGAGTGGTGGTTGATAGAAAG
This sequence comes from Octopus sinensis, assembly GCF_006345805.1. Lineage (NCBI taxonomy): Eukaryota > Metazoa > Mollusca > Cephalopoda > Octopoda > Octopodidae > Octopus > Octopus sinensis. The sequence goes on from NW_021836366.1 coordinate 23,873, forward strand.
AGGGAAAAGAGACAGAGTGAGAGTGAGTTGTGATTGATAGAGAGAGGAGAAGAAAGAAAGAGTAAGAGAGAGAGAGAGAGACAGTGACAGGAGGATGAGTAGTGGTTGATAGAAGGAGGGAAAAGAGACAGAGTGAGAGTGAGTTGTGATTGATAGAGAGAGGAAAATAAAGAAAGAGTAAGAGAGAGAGAGAGAGAGACAGTGACAGGAGGATGCGTAGTGGTTGATAGAAAGAGGGAAAAGAGACAGAGTGAGAGTGAGTTGTGAATGATAGAGAGAGGAAAAGAAAGAAAGAGTAAGAGAGAGAGAGACAGTGACAGGAGGATGAGTAGTGGTTGATAGAGAGAGTGGGGGTATGAGAAAAGAGTAAGAGCGAGAAAAGAGGAGATAGAGAGGTAAAAAAGAATAATAGAGAAAGAATAAGAAGAAATTAAAAAAAAAGTGCGGAATATTGCTGGGGAATTAATACTAGAGAAGTAGGTGAGAGAAAGAGAGAGTAAAAAGCAGAAGTAGAGTGGAACTGCCAGAGAATAAATGAGGGAAAGTGAAAGAGAGAGAAAGTGAAACAGCAGTTAAAGAGAGGAGAGGAATAGCGCTGTTAGGGAGGGGTTGATAGAGAACGAAGTGTGAGAGATAAAAAGAATAAGAGAGGGAGTAGTGCTGTATAAATGGATATTAGAGAGAGAGAGTTGTATTGGTG
>NW_021836367.1:0-30457 GCF_006345805.1 Octopus sinensis
AAACTCACTCAAAAACCAGTAGTCGGCCCAGGACGAGAGTAAAAATTTAGTGGTGCCTGCAGTAAGATTGAAGCAGAAACTATATGGTCGCAAAACCAGCTTAGGCAGAGATTCATTAAGGTTTGGAGTCGATCGCATCATTCATATTTGTAGAATTCTAATTATTGTAATAACACCGGAGGCAGGAAATGGCCATTCGACTCGAGTGAGATTTGAAGTATGATGGAAAAGGACGGAAACTAATTTATTTACGGCAAGTCATTTTGCTATGCTTACAAAGGATTCTGTCGTTTCACAGACTTGTTTGATATTGAGATGATGTTAGTAAGATGTCTTAGTCGTCTGGGCATTTAACTTGCAGAAATTATGAAGTCAAGTTATAAAACACAATGTATTGCTTAATAAACACGGCTACTGCATTTTCCGAACCAGAAAAATTACAACTAACACCAATGTCCGTGGATGAGTTCGTAATGGGGGGGGGGGAGAAGGACAAACACAGTCACACACCAATAAATATATATCTATATACATACATACTTACACATATACACACACACACACACATATATATATATATATACACACATATATACACATACATACATGCATACATACATACGTAAATGCTGAACGATGGAAATGAGTGTAATTTCTTGGGATTAATTTCTTGATCTTCGCTTGACAACCGATGCTGCTGTGTTTACGTCCCCGTAACTTAGCAGTTCGGCAAAATGGCCCGATAGAATAAATACTAGTCTTCCAAAGAATAAGTCCTGGGATCGATTTGCTCGACTAAAGGCGCAGTCAAACGACTGAAACAAGTAAACGAGTAAAAAGTGTGTGTGCATACATATATATATATATATATATTATATAATATATATATATATAACGAAGATGGCTAGACGCATATAAAAACAAAAGGGGTGTGTATGCATGTACACATACACAAACAAACATTGAGAGGCAGAGTGACAGGCAGAGGAAGGAGATATATAATCAGACTGACATACAGACAGATTTATATAGATAGAAGAATAGGTAGATACAGTGGTAATTTCTATAAAAAGTGGTGCACTGAAATTATAACCTAATAGAGATAAGGTTCAACTTATGAATTATTGATTAAATCATTTAAATATTTATTTTGCTAACAATAAAAGGTCGATGTCAAATTATGCAAGCATCACACACAAACACATTGATGCATAGACACAGACGCATATATATATATGCACTCACATACAAGCTCAAACACATATACATGCACATATATATATGCATATATGTGTATATATATTTATATATATATATATATACACACATGTATACATGCATATATATACACTTGTATATATACATACACACATGTATACATGCATATATATGCACTTGTATATATACATACACACATGTATACATGCATATATATATACACTTGTATATATACATGTATATATATATATATACACACATATATACATGTATATATATATATACACACACATATATATACATGTATATATATATATACACACACATATATATACATGTATATATATATATACACACACATATATATATACACACATATATATACACATATATATACACACACACATATATACACACACACATATATACACACACACATATAATACACATATACACGCATATATATATACACACATATATATATACACACATATATAAATACACACATATATAAATACACACATATATATACACGCATATATATATACATATATGTATATATATGTACTGTTATTTATATACATTTATATATGTGTAAGTATATTGTATGTAGTTATGCATGTAAGTGGATGGGGGTGTAGATATGAGGTTATGCGCGCGTAATTTTAAAGGGGGGCGGCTAGAATCAAAATTGTTTTCTCCAAGCGCCTGACATTTTAGCGATTAGACTGAAGTTTCTGTTAGAAGTTCATGAACTGTTACGTCTATTTTAATAAAGGATGACACGTGCCAATCATATATACAGAAGAATATACAGGAAAATAGATTTCAGATAGACATACACATACATACAGAATACACACAAACATACTTAGATAGATAGATGATATACATATATATACATGCATACATACGTACACACACATGCATACATACGTACACACACATGCATACATACGTACACACACACACACATGCATACATACGTACACACACACACACATGCATACATACGTACACACACACACACATGCATACATACGTACACACACACACACACATATACATAATATATATATATATATATATATATATATATGCGTGGAGGCGCATGGCCTATTGGTTAGAGCAGCGGATTCGCGGTCAAGGGGTCGCGGGTTCGAATCTCAGACCGGGCGAAATACCTAAGCTCCACGCGGATCCGGCAGAAGGTAATAGCGAAATTCTGCTGACAACTTTCTCTCACTCTTTCCTCCTGCATCTTGCAGCTCACCTGCGATGGACCGGCGTCCCGTCCAGGTGGGGAACCTGTGCATTAAGGAAACCCGGAAACCGGCCCCTATGAGCCGGGCATAGAAAGAAGAAATATTCCTTCTGGGACCATGCCAGGCTCATAAGGGCCGGTTTCCGGGTTTCAGTGACGTAGAAATTCCCCTCCTGGAGGGGACGCCGGTCCGACACAGAATTACTCACTTTTGCAAGCTGAGTGGACTGGAGCTCAAGAACACAACGCATCGCCCGGTCCAGGAATCGAAACCACAACCTTACGATCATGAGCGCAAAACCCTACCACTAAGCCACGCGCCTCCACATGAGCCAGACATGGCTCAAAAAGGAACGAACAACAAATATATATTATATGCATGTATATATATATATATAATATATATATATTATATATATATAATATATGCCATGTATATATGTATACGCAAAAAGGTGGTGTGCAGTACACAACTCAAATCGTTCTTAGAGGAAACGCGCGTAAGTCGAGTCTGGACCGGCTAGCATGTGTGGGTGTGTGTATATATAATATTTATTATATATACTAGCATTGAGTGTATAAGTTGTGATAATGAAGTCATACCAAATAGTAGTATTATGAAATCTGTTGATATGCACTTTTGAGTTCAGCGTAATATATGATCGGAAATGTAAGCATTACGTAAGAACTTTCTCAGTTACGCATTCCAGAATATGAACCACTTGGTAGAAATATTTCTATATACATGTTCTGATCAGAAATCTGGCTTCTAATTAGGAGGAATAATGCGTAAAGAGAGGGTTATATATATACTATATATATATATATATATATATTATATATATATATATATATATTAAATTAATTAAATTAGAGATAAAACCCCTATTATGCAAATCAGTGAAAAACATAAACCAAAACATAAAAATTTAAATAATTAATATAATAAATATATTCTTTCCTAGAGGGTATGGAATATCCTTCAAAAATGAATCCCAAAATAGCGGTTCTATCTTACCTGTAAATTCCATAACTTACGAAATGAGATATTACACTCAATAAACCTAATTTATCAATACATTAATTATAATAATAATAATATTAGGGAATAAATCCAAAATTACAGGGATATATATATATATATATATATATATATATATATATATATATATATATATATATGAAAGAATGGAGTTGAACGACGATTTAACAAAATTCTTTATTCTCGACATATGTTTCGAAGACTGCATATTCCTAATTTCGTAGGAATAAGGGGTGCATTATGCGGCCTTCTCATCAGGAAAGACAAGGAACTTATGTCAGCATCATGATAAACAAAAACTTTTAGATGGCTGCCCACACGGAGTCCATAGCGATAATGAGTGTTTCTTTAAAATATTCCGTTATAAGCAGTGACGTCAAAAATGGTTGAATGGAGAAGATTCTAGAGAGTTCAAGAGTTCAAACAAGGTTGGAAGGGGAGAGGTCTAAGAATAGTAAGGTGACAGGGTGCAAGTCGTATGAATGGTGATGTGTTGTTGTTTGCTTTTGTTAATGAGATTGAGTGCCTATGTGTGTGTATGTATATAACTGCATTCGTGTCTATGTGTGTGTGTATGTGTGTGCGTGATTGTGTGTGTGGGTGGGTAGATGCCACTTATTCGTATTTCACAAAACGTTAGAGAATGAAAGACAGGGAGACAATTATATGTAAAGAAATAATAAAGGCAAAACGAAATATTTTGCTGGAGTTTTGAAGGAAGCCAAGCAACAATTTTGAATGAAGTTACACACAATAAAAACCAGTTCGCTATCTGAAAACAAGCCATAAATTCTACGGATTGTGATAGGAATTTCCTAAATCTCAAATAAGCGGTTGCTACAATGTACGGTTACTAAATTAGAAAGCCCGGAATGATTTAAAAGAAGTAATTGGTAAGATAGGAAATTGATATACGAAAAAGTATTATAAGTGAACAATTATGGGTCATATATATATATATATATATGTATATATATATGTATATATATATGTGTATATATATATGTGTATATATATATGTGTATATATATATGTGTATATATATATGTGTATATATATATAAGTATATATATATGTGTATATATAAGTATATATATATAGTGTATATATATAAGTATATATATATGTGTATATAATTGTGTAATATACTATGTGTGTATATATATGTGTATATAGATATAGTGTATATATATATGTGTATATATATATGTGTAATATATATGTGTATATAGATTGGTGTATATATATATGTATTATATATTGTGTATATATATAAGTATATATGTGTATATATATATGTGTATATATATATAGTATATATATGTGCATATATATACATATATATATGTGTATGCATATGTATATATACATATATATATAAGTATATATATACATATATATATATAAGTATATGTATATATATGTGCATATATATATATGTCATTATGATCATCATTCTTATTATTTGTAATAGTAGTAGTAGTAGTAGTAGTAGCAGCAGTGGTGGTGGTAGTAGTAGTGGTGCTGGTAGTAGTAGTGGCAGTAGCAGTAGAACCTAATTCTCATTAATATGGATGAATGAATACACGTGCTGTGCCGGAGATTCCTGACGGTAACTTCGTCATAAGATTGAGGCCATTATGGAATTCCTTTATGGAATTCCATTAGACCGTAAACGATACTTTTGTATTAAATAATGCGATATTGACTAATCCGCCAGCTGAGGCCTTCTAAGAGTACTCGCCTTCATCACGTTCTTCCCTGCAGCGCGACACAAAATCCGTTTCTATAAAATTTATTAAAAATAGGAACGTATTTCTTCAGATAGATTCCCATACTACACTCTATACGTACTGCATAAAGAATAAATAAAATTTCACATGCCGCATGGGCAGATGAGTCGAAGTCATACATGCATGCTCCGCACGGAGAAACTTTAAAAAGATGCTGTTCGCAAAAGGCATCAGTATACTCTTTTACTTGTTTCAGTCATGTGACTGCGGCCATGCTGGAGCACCGCCTTTAGTCGAGCATATCGACCCCTCAGGACTTATTCTTTGTAAGCCTAGTGCTTATACTATCGGTCTCTTTTGCCGAACACCTAAGTTACGGGGATGTAAACACACACTCCAGCATCGGTTGTCAAGAGATGTTGGGGGTGGGGGGGACAAACACAGACACAAAACGTTACCACACATATTACAGATAATATAATATATATATATATATATATATATACGACGGCCTTCTTTCAGTTTCCGTCTACCAAATTCACTTACAAAGCTTTGTTCAGCCCGAGGCTATAGTAGAAGACACTTGCCTAAGGTGCCACGCAGTGGGAACTGAACCCGGAACCATGTGGTTGGTAAGCAAGCTACTTACCACACAACCACTCCTTCACCTGTTGTTGTTTCTTTTTAAAATACTGTATTGCCCGGTAAAAAAAAAACAAAAAAACAATTACGCATTATCACACAGACATCTTGATGATGTCAAACAGGAATATATCAACAAATAAAACGATACGGAGAAAGCGACAAAAAAACAAATGTAAATGAATAAAGAGAAAATTAACATAAGCTATACATTTAGTATTTGTTGTCAGTAACTAAATAATAATTTAGTTTATATCAGTTTGATATGTTATTTTGAACAGATGGGCAGCCGATCAAGAGAGTGTCTGGGAAAATCTCATGTACTTGTCACAATAACAAACATAATTATACTTTAAGAGAATGCCTCTTGTCTAGTCTGAATAATATACAGGAGTGACGATTTACATGATTCTACAACATATACTCTCTCTTTTTACTCTTTTACTTGTTTCAGTCATTTGACTGCGGCCATGCTGGAGCACCGATTTAGTCGAGAAAATCGACCCCGGGACTTATTCTTTTGTAAGCCCAGTACTTATTCTATCGGTCTCTTTTGCCGAACCGCTAAGTAACGGGGACGTAAACACACCAGCAAGCGGGTTCAAGCAATGCTAGAGGGACAAACCCAGACACACAAACACACACACACGCATATATATATACATATATATCGACAGCTTCTCTCAGTTTCCGTCTACCAAATCACTCACAAGGCTTTGGTCGGCCCGAGGCTATAGTAGAAGACACTTGCCCAAGGTGCCACGCAGTGGGACTGAACCCGGAACCATGTGATTGGTAAACAAGCTACTTACCACACGGATGCGAGACCTGGACACTAAAGAGAGCTGACCAGAAGAGAACTAATGCATTCGAGCTTTGGTGTTGGAGAAGACTTTTACGCATTCCATGGACAGCGAGGCTCACCAATGGAGAAGTTCTTAAGCAGATCAGGCCGAAAATGTCGCTAGAAGCTAGGATCACCAAGCATAGATTGGCATATTTCGGTGATATTATGCGGAGAAAATACCTGGAGAAGGACGCCATGCTCGGAATGGTCAGTGGCAAGAGAGGAAGAGGCCGACCAAGAACCTGCTGGCTTGACACTATCAAGAGGGATACCGGAATGGACATAGCCAATCTGAACGAAGCGCGCCCAGGATAGAACTGACTGGAGGACACTGATCCACAGTGACCGAGAGTCGACTTCGACTGAGCGGATAGAGAGAGAGAGAGGAGAGAGAAGTGTAGTGTTGTTAAAAGCCTCCTTGCTTACACCACAATGGTTCCGTTTTCCGTCCACTGCGTGTCACCGTGGGCAAGTGTCTTCTACTATAGCCTCGGGCCGACCAAAGCCTTGTGACAGGATTTGGTGGACGGAAACTGAAAGAAGCCTGTCGTATATATATATATATATATATATATATATATATATATATATATTATATGTGTGTGTGTGTGCGTTTGTGCCCCCCCCCAACATCGCTTGACAACCGATGCTGGTGTGTTTACGTCTAAGTAACTTAGCGGTTCGGCAAAAGAGACCGATAGAATAAGTACTAGGCTTACAAAGAATAAGTCCTGGGGGTCGACTTTCTTGTCTAAAAGGCGGTGCTCCAGGATGGCCACAGTCAAATGACAAACAAGTAAAAGAGATAAAAAAGAGTAAAAGAGTAGATAGACGATGAGAGATTTTCCGACGGTGATCATTCACATCTTATATTGTGAAACAGTTTTCTTGTATCTAATCCAAATCGTACTTCAGTTTTTGAGAGGACCGACCATCATTCAGTGGAAATGATATCGCTACTGCTTATTTCAAAGAGAGTTAGCATGTGATGGCTTTCATTCTGGCTCTGATATGCGGTTGAGACAATCGACGAAACACTTTCGGCACGTGAATGTAATACTATCACAAGATGGGCATTGCTGTAAATAAGTGCTTAAAATCCCAGAGGCAACAGGAAAACTTGCAATAAAATAAATCTCTGAAAAGGTTTCAATCCTTAATTAAAACTATTCACCTCAATTTAACTACTTTTGCTCTGGGCATAGTTTTGAACAAGAAAAATGACCGTTTACGTTCGTATGATAACAAAATAAATTGCATCTGCTGGAAATTACGCAGTATTATCAGTAAGTAAATGAATATATATTATACTAGCGATGAGCAGCATCGGAAAATGGTATTTATGAAAGTGACCGCAAACTAAAATGAAATAATTTGCTGTGAGAAAGAGAAGTCTCAGATAGGGTGTATAACCCTTGTGAACTCGAAGAAACAGAATGAAAATTATCGGGAAGATGAGGAAAGTATGCGCTTTTATGACATTTCACACGGCTTTTCACCTCTCTTATGGAGATACATCGCGTTCTGATAGATATTCAGAATGATATATATCAAGTCTCTACGGCAATTATATTTTGAAGTGTATCAAAATATAATGATAGCGTCGTTCAAAGGGGAAAACGTATACAGTATTGAGAAGGGTTATTGTTAGTAATATCGACGGGTGACAAAATATATATACCGAGGTACACATAACTGTGAATAAAACAAAGTAAGGGAAACAATATGAGAGCAGCAAATATGAAACCAAAAGGGAAACAATATGAGAGCACCAAATACTAAATATATAATCTTAGGCGGTAGAATACGCGATATATATATGCACACACAAAATCACATATACTTATGGATATGCATATATATAATATATATATATTATATATATATATAATATATATATATATATATATATATATATATATATATATATATAATATATATATCTCGTTTGCCACTACACACTTTTTTTCTCTCCTTGTTTTTTCTGTAGAAGAGCGTAGGCTCGAACGTAAATATTTTTCTTCTATTCCTGAGAGTTATATAATATATGTTTTGTTTTTTGTACACCACCTTTCTTCGTCTTTTGTTTTTTTCGTAAACTCTCCCTATGTTATATATGTGTGTGTGTTGTGTGTGTATATATATATAATATATATATTATATATATATATATATATATATATTATATAATTATATTATGGTTTTTTTTCCTTTGTCTCCTTCTCGGATCTTTCCTTCTGTTTCCGACGAAGAGCTCCGCTCGAAACGTTAAAAAAACCTTCCCTTCTTTCCTGAGCGTCCAATAATACTATATATTTTTTCCACGTCCTCGCGTTGTTGAGTTTTTTTTGTGTTTTTCTGTTTGGATTAACTATATATATATATATATATATAATATATATTATATTATATAACAGGGCTTAGTAAAATAAATTACTTTGCCGCATACTGAACTCATTAGAAATAGCAGCTAAAAACTTTTTTAAGGCTATTTCTATACTTAAAGAAAATCTCTCTCATATATAGTGTTTTGCCATAATTTAACTCACAATTTGTGAGTTAAATTATGCAAACACTATATATGAGAGAGATTTTCTTTAAGTATTAGAAATAGCCTTAAAAAGTTTTTTAGCTGCTATTTCTAATGAGTTCAGTATGCGGCAAAGTATTTATTTTACTAAGCCCTTTTATATATGTAATAATTTGAATTCGCCTTGAATGGTCCCTTTGGCATACTGAACACTTGGTGAAATTGATTAATAATTATTAATTTTGCCCTCAATTGTTGAAGTATATATAATATATATATATATATATGCTTCCGGGGCGAATGGTTTTGTTATACGGTGCCGAGTTTTACAATCCTATAAATAATAATAATAATATTCATATAAGCTTAAAGCTTATAGCGATCGCCGCACAGTGATTAAAGAAATAATCACATAGTCTAATAGTGGAGCATATAAGTTCTCGACAGAAAAACGTAGGCGTTTCCATCGGCTTGTGATTCGAACCCAGATCCCTTTGTTAACGCGACAAAGTGTGTTACCATTACACCAGCAAATTATAAATAAACACAAATACACACAGACACACATACATACATACATACATACATACATACATACAGGTGCAGTCGTGTGGTAAATGTTTGTTTACCAACCTCATTGCTTCAGGTTTAGTTCCACTGCCTGTGATCTTCTGCAATTGTTTTCTAATAGAAAATCCGGCTGACCTAAGACGTTTGAGTGAATTTTATATTTTATTCTTCGTCCCCCAGGAACGCTTGAAAATCGGCGTTGATGTGTTTTCGTCCCGTTATTTAGTGCGAGAATAGGTACCATGCTAAATAAAAGTAAGTAGCGGTGTCGAATCATTCGACTAAAATTCTTCAAGCCAATGCCCCAGCGTGGTCGCAGTCTAATGCCTGAATGAAGAAACCTATATAAATATAATATATATATATATATATATATATAGAGAAGAGAGAGAGAGAGAGAGAGGGGGGGGAGGGACAAGAGAACAGACAGACAGAGCCATGTATTTTGGATAAACCAAACTATCCATTTATGTTTATCTCTCTCTATATAAACGGCAAAATGTCTGTGTGTGTATCCTTTGTACAAATCCACAATTTTTCAGTTAGAGAGCTCGCACTTTCTATGGTCATTCAAAACCGTTCAAAAGTGGTCGTGCATATCTTTACATATCCCCAGACAACCCGCAAAGCCATTAAAAAATCAATAGAAGTGATTTCCTTTTACGGTTTTGAGATTGTACTTTGGGCTATCATCTGAGTAAAACCCAACAATCTATATCTATCTTCCCTTCTACCTTAACCCAATCAAAATGCCCGAAACTTGATACGCCAATTGAATACCATCTAGCTGCATGTGATTGGTCGGAGATTTGGACAGCACTCGCGTGTATGTGCGCACGCACGCAGCTGTATATGCATGCACTAGCACTATGACCCAGCGTTGCCGGGTTATAGAGCTAGTATATATATATATATTGGCTAAACTGGCAAAATGACCATTCCGAAATATATATATATATATATATATATATATATATATATATATAGATGATAGATAGAGAGAGAGAGAGAGAGAGAAAGAAAGAGGCAGACAGAGCCATGTATTTTGGATAAACCAAACTATCCATGTACGTTTATAAATAATAAAATACTATATGATAGTTAAATAATTAACCGCATGTGTACAGTATTAATATAAAAATGAAAGAATTTCAGAGAAGCTGTTTCCATTATCTCACTGAATATGTTTACAGAGTTAAAAGAAAAAAGCAGATTTGTGTTCTTTGTGTTATATAGAAATGTTCGTACAACAGAAGTCAGAGTTACTATACAAATAATTAAGAATTAATAAAACATGAACGAAAGATAAATAAAAGAAAAGAGAAGAGAGAGAAAATTAACGAATTTATTCTAGTGGTATTAATCTCAATGTCAAATTAATTTTAAGCTGCAATTCTAGACTAGAACAACTGAAACATCATAATTAATACACTATTGTTAATTATTTCAAATCTATAAAATATAAAATCAATGCCAATTTCTATACCTCGATATTTTCGATTATTATCCGTCAACTGTTCTAAATTTATTCAGTGAATCTCAAATTTCGACTGAACCGTTACAAATATCAGTGAAACAGGAATCGTCATGTTAACGCTGGTCATAGAAACCAAATTAATACTTAAATTTATTTTTAATTTGGTAATGCTTTTCGCATTTAAAGGCACCCATTTCATAGGCGCAGGTGTGGCTGTGTGGTATCGATTCGGCAAAACAGCTCGATAGAATAAGTACCAGTCTTTAATAAAACTGTAGGTACTGGAGTCGACACATTCGACTAAATATTACTCAGGATGGTGCCCCAGCATGGTCGAAGTTTAATGAGTGAAACAAGTAGAAGGTAAAAAGAAAGGAACAGGCAGAAGAGAAGATAGATATAGATAGGTGTTTTTTTTTCTGAGATGATAGCCTAAATCTGAAAACGTAAAAGGAATTGATTCGATAAACAACTAGACAAATCGAAAATACACTCTCAGTATTTTCACGGAAATGACCATCTACGTATTTACACATACATAAATGGACAGTTAAAAACACACACATAAACACACGCGCGCATGCAAAACCCTGGACGTACAAACATTCTTTTTTACTCTAGGCACAAAGCCCGAAAATTTTGGGGAGTGGGGCTAGTCGATTAGATCGATCCCAGTAATTTATCGACCCCGAAACGATGAAAGACAAAATCAATCTTGGCAGAATGGGAAATCAGAGCGTAGCGGCAGACGAAATACCTATTTCTTTACTGCCCACAAGGGGCTACACACAGGGGACAAAAAAGGACAGACAAACGGATTGAGTCGACTGTATCAAACCCATTGTGTAACTGGTACTTATTTAATCGACCATGAAAGGATGAAAGGCAAAATCGACCACGGTGGAATTTGAACTCAGAAACTAGCGGCAGACAAAGACCTATTTCTTTATTACCCACTATTTCGCCCGGTGTGCTAGCATTTCTTATTTCTTTACTGCCCACAAGGGGCTAAACACAGAGATGAAAAACAAGGACAGTCAAACGGATTGAGTCGATTATATCGACCCCAGTGCGTAACTGGTACTTATTTAATCGACCCGAAAGGATGAAAGGCACAGTCGACCTCGGCGGTATGTGAACTCAGAACCTAGCTGCAGACGAAGTACTGCTAAGCATTTCGCCCGGCTTGCTAACGTTTCTGTCAGCTCGCCGCCTTTAGACGTACATATATTAATAGATATTAAAAGTTAATTTTGGTATCGATATACAAACATTATATCCTATAAACTTTTCATTCGTAATTATTATTACTTTTTGCTGTAATTGCCATAGTAAGGCAATGTAATATATTCATCTAGATTTCGAAAATTATTTTCTTTCAATTTTTAAGAAAATAAAAACGAACAGTTTCTACACCAATTTAGCTGTCTAACTCTGAGATGCTAAAACTGAGCTATTTCCTCTTAACTCCACAATGACTCTTAAGAAATAATAATAGAAATTGTTTTTAGAATATCAAAATTATAGAGAAAATAAATCAAATAAGAGATTGCGTATTATTCAAAATTGGGGAAGTATATATATATATATATAAATCAACATAATGAGAAGGGGGGAATATATATGGAAAGAAAGGAAAAATAATGAAGAGAAGATTACTGTAATAGAAAGCTCCTTTTTTTTCTTCTTTGCCCTTCTCTTTCGATTGAACTCAGTAAACAATTACGTAAAGCTTATTGGGATCTTCTGCAAATTGAATGTTCCGATCTCGTAAGTCAGTAATAATTTATCACATAAGTGCGTGTTTGTACGTGTGTGTGTGTGTGTGTGTGTGTGCTGTAATATATAGATAGATAAATAGATGGATATGTTTATACATTCACATAGGCACGTGTGCATGTATATACGCGTTCATATTTGTATATGAATGCAGATATATATATATATATATTATTTATGTACGTACGTATTTACGTATGTATATATATTTATGTATATATATGCATATTTATTTATGTATGCATATATATTTATGCATGTATATGCGTATATATATATAGAGTATATATGTGTTGTATATATATATATATATATATATATATATAATATATGTTGTGTGGTGTTGTGTGTGTGTGTGTCTATACCATTATGCACATACCCAAACACTTATACATATACATTCAATATTTACGTATACATATGTATACATATCGAATAAAATGCATTACATATCTATGTTATGGTATATATATATATAAAGTGTATATCATACATTATATATTCTATATATATATATATGATATATATGATATGTTATGATATAATGTAGTTCATATATATATATATATATATAGTATATATATATATACATACTATACGCACATGTATATCTCAATCTATTTATCTATTACCCCCTCTATGAATATTTATATATAAGCTTATTTGTTTGTTAGAATATGTGTGCGTTTGTGCGTATGTATATGTTTGTGTATATGTGGCGCATGCGCGTACGTGACCGTATGTAATGCCGTTTTGCAATTATATATATAACGATAGTATTCATATATTCATAAATATTAGAAATGAATACTATTGATTTTCATTTGGTTTTTGAAATAGTATACGACGTTACATTGCCTACGAGTTATAGACTTACCAAACGATATAAAGTGCGCTTCGCTCAAACATTAATGCAGTTTATATTGCATTTAACTCATCGACAAATTATGAATATTATCCGTCTCCGCCACATTGTACGAGATATAGATATTAATGGTCATCTAGCTATCAGAGAGTATGATTGTATGACTAAATATGGCTCCACAGGAAAACTATTATTTCGACTACTCTTCATAACATGAAGAATATCGTACGCTTGTTTTTTTTTTTCTCCTTTTATATATTGCAAAAATATCTATACAGATTACGAGTAACTCGATATGAAATTAGTTTCTAAACATTTTGCATGCATACATACGTGCATACAAACATCAAGGCGGTGTATGGGTTGTGATATTAGAAAGCTTTATAGAGTGCCTTGCAGCAGTCTTTGCTTCTTTCTGCACACTAAGTTCAGATACCAGCTATGTCAAATCTGTGGAGGCGCAATGGCCCAGTGGTTAGGGCAGCGGACTCGTGGTCGTAGGATCGCGGTTTCGATTCCCAGACCGAGCGTTGTGAGTGTTTATTGAGCGAAAACACCTAAAGCTTCACGAGGCTCCTGCAGGGGGTGGTGGTGATCCCTGCTGTACTCTTTCACCACAACTTTCTCTCACTTCCTGTTTCTGTGGTACCTGTATTTCAATGGGTCGGCCTTGTCACTCTCTGTGTCACGCTGAATATCCCCGAGAACTACGTTAAGGGTACACGTGTCTGTGGAGTGCTCAGCCACTTACACGTTAATTTCACGAGCAGGCTGTTTCGTTTGATCGGATCAACCGGAACCCTCGTCGTCGTGACCGACGGAGTGCTTCCATCTATGTCAAATCTGCCGTTCGTCCTTTTCCAAATAAATTCGCAATGACCACGTCTGGAGAGGTGCTGCCTCTGCCTAAACAGACTTTGCATATATATATATATATATATATATTATATATATAGTCATTACAGATATAGGGTGAAATATAATTAATTTAATAAAATCAACAAATTTCACCAAGTAGTATTTCAGTATGGAAAAGGACCATATTCGGTAAAAATTTATATAATTATTATAAGTTTGTTTTTGCAACAAGTTGCTTAAACCACATACCGAAAGTTTTAGAAATAGCAGCCAAAAGACTACTATTTCCTTTTAAAACTCACATATATATAAATTAGAAAAAAACACCCTTTATCAATTCAAAATGAAAAATTAAATTACACCATCTAGAAAATTACATATAATAGAAATATTAAAATAATAATATACCGTATCTATATTATTTATTATTTTGCAATTTACTTAATCATCTGTATATTATTGTAATTTTTCCCTGTAAGTTAGGAATAATATTCCCTCAAATAATTATTAAATATATATATAATTATATATATATATATATATATAATATATATATATATATATATTATATATACTATATATGCACCCCTACATACACAAACAACGCATACATACAGTCAACTTCATATCAAAACACACATACATATAGTTGGAAGCGAATCCGTTCTGAGTGCAACTGTCACAACGTTGGATGCTTCTTTCGTATTACCATGGAAACTTTTCTAAATAACAGCAGCTGCTACCAACGGGGATGCATGTTAGTCCCAGAGTTTTGTAAAGTCTATTAGATCCCATATTCTAGCTACTTTTCGATAAACAGGTTTGATAATGTGATAATCCGTTGATCTAGCAAGCAGGGCCTCATTTCAGTGAAGGGGGAACCAGTGCGCATTGATGCCATCGAGGGGTACACCCCGAAACGGCGCGCATTCTCTCTTGATGACCCCATACACTTGCTGGTTTCCGGGATGCGGAGTTTTCTCGACTGGTAGCACCTGCACGTGCAAGATGTTTGCAAGAGAACTACGTGGGAACAGCAGCAATCACTCGAGCCGCCATCAAACATCGCTATTGCTTGGTAAAGAAGCGACCGATGCGTCTACGAGCACGTTTGCAATTAGAAACTCCAGCTTATTAAGCCTTCATTTTTCAATGTGGCCTAGTGGTCAGGTTATTCGGCTCGGGATCGTAAGGTTAGTAGTTCGATTCCTGGTGCTGCGTTGTGTCTTTCATCAAGATACTTTATTCCAAGTTGCACTAGTCAACGCAGCTGTCAAAAATGAGTATTACCAGAACTTCAAAAGGCTAGTCTTGTCACGTTCAGTCAAGCCGAATTTCCCTCAGAACCTCATTAAGGGTATTCGTTAATTTCACGTTAAATACACGTTAATTTCATGAGGACGGGATTCCGTTGATGTGATCAACTGAAACACGTGTCGTTATAATTGACGGGTGTTCCAGTTATTTTCAACTACTCCCATTCCCTACGTGATATTTCCCCATAATGTGTTTTTCAAGGAATTCCAGAAATGCACCCGTTTTGCGCACAGAATTCCTCCTGGTGGAACAACTTTGGCTTAGACGCCCAGAAGCTCATAAATCTCAGCTTTTTTTCATTAGAATATACTACCCTTAGACAGATATTCTAATAAGAGAAATGAGTCCCCCAATCCCTGGTGGTGTTGGGCGTACAAGTTGATCATCACTCGTATGTCTATGTGACAACCCAACTGCGAGTCTAGGACATTTACTCCCGATGGACAATAACCTCACAAGGACATTCACCGCTGAGGACAACATATGATGATTGATGCTTCTTAATATATTGGAGAGGAGGTAATTAACTAAAGGGTATAATTGTCCTAGGGAGTAGTTGTCGTCAGTGGGAATTGTTCTTGGAGAGGGGGTTGTAATTGTCCTAATACAAATAGATCACATATATCGGTTTTTCTTGATGGGTTTCTTGTAACACTCTACACTAAACAAAGAGGATAAATGTCCAACTTAGAAGGCGGCGAGCTGGCAGAAGCGTTAGCAGGCCGGGCGAAATGCTTTGCGGTATTTCGTCTGCTGTTACGTTCTGATTTCAAATTCTGCCGCGGTGACTTTGCCTTTCATCCTTTCGGGGTCGAATAAATAAGAACCAGTTACGCACTGGGGTCGATATAATCGACTTAATCCGTTCGTCTATCCTTGTTTGCCCCCTCTGTCTTTGTCCCCTTGTGGGTGGTAAAGAAATAGGTATTTCGTCTGCCGCTACGTTCTGAGTTCAAATTCTGCCGAGGTCGACTTTGCCTTTCATCCTTTCGGGGTCGAATAAATAAGTACCAGTTACGCACTGGGGTCGATACAATCGACTTAATCCGTTTGTCTCTCCTTGTTTGTCCCCTCTGTGTTTAGCCCCTTGTGGGTAGTAAAGATATAAGATGTCCCACTTAGTTGCCGACGAGCCAAACAAACAACAGAATGAACCTGGACTGCATATTACCAATAACATTTCAAGAACGACCGACCATATGTGTTTGTATCTTTGCTTGTGTGTGTGTGTGTGTGTGTGTGTCTGTACATACTTACATGTATGCATTTTGAACGTAATCTGCTTTGGCAACACATGAAATGAAACAAAACTAATGGCCCCGATTATCAAAAGTCATTAAAAATGCAGGTAAATATATCTTGATTTGACAATCCCTGCTATAATACGAACGTAAACTATCCGGGAAAGAATAAGAGGCGGAAATTCTGTATCAAAACCTAGGCTAATTGAAGAACTAATGAACGATAACGAACAAAAGAAAGAGTTTGCAAAGAAGCCGACATCTTGTCGAATATACTTTAAGAAGCTACAACAAAATGAGTGCTTTCCACTGGTCTGCCGAGACTAAAACAAAATCTATATAGATTTTACTAGTAATTATTAAATTTGCTTTATTTTACAACATATATATTATTATAGAGTATATTATTAGGTATTAGATTATTAGATGTATACTAGTAATTATTGGGCAAGTTCTTTATGCCACAATTCACATATTAAGAAGCTGAGCTTTACCAAACCACACGGTTAATTAAGAGACTTCAATTACAAGCCATTCATTGACTTGAAAATACGTAAAACATTCGAGAAATTTGGTTTCCAACATCTGCATATGCACATGCATAGGTGTAACCAGGTATAAACACATGCGTATGTGAAAATGTACATACCTGTGCAGATAGATATTCATATACATGCATCTATCGAGATATATGTATGCTTATAATCATGTGTGTGTGTGGGGGGTGTTTCTGTGTGTTTGAGGGGGTCTACAGGACAATGAATGGCATCTAAATTCGCATGCAGAAGTTGTATTCTATTTGGCAATGAGGCGTTATCGGTATTGCTGAGGTGTTCTGGAAAGATAGACTAAAAGTATATGCAGAAATACTGCGCACGTACATAAGAAGCATACATTCATGCATATGTACATATCCATACATACATGCAAACGAACATATATATATATATATATATATATATATATATATATATATATATATAATATATATATATATATATACATATACTCGCGTATATGTGTGTATGTATATATATATACACGCATATATGTATATATATGTACAAATATATATTTATATAAATTATATATATACTCACACATATATATGTGTATATAAAGGTATATATATATATATATATATATACGCACACATACACATATATATACGCACACATACATATATATATATACGCACACATACATATATATATTTATATATATGTATACACACACACACATATATATATACACACATATATATATATATATATATATATATATATACACATGTATATGTTCGTTTGCATGTATGGATATATGTGTGTTTACGTACGTAGGCATGAATGCATGTATATGAGTGTATGAATAACATGAGTGTGCGCATATTTGTAAGTGTGTATGCATGTACGTATATTTGTCATGCAGAAAATCACTTCACATAAGTTGGTAGTGAAATAAAGAAGATCAGAAAGACAATTACGAACTACTAAAAGCGAGTAACGAGGAAAGTATCTTCTTATGTTTCAACGTCGTTGGAACATCAGAAAAGTACTCTAATTATTTACTTTTGACAATATAACAACTGATTTTAATTTTTACTGAGATGGACGTTGCTTTTCATTACTCTCGTAGATAAATAAGTAGCAATATCTGAAATCTATTCAATCAACTACACATTCACGTCAACCAATATTGGCCTTGTACTTATCAAAATTTAATCAATAAGTTCATAGTCTCGTCATTGATATATAATTTATTCTATTAATCTATCTATCGATCTGTCTATCTATCTGTTCGTCTATCTATCTATCTATCTATCTATCTGTCTCTCTGTCTGTCTGTCTGTCAATCAACCTACCTATCTATCTATCAATCTACCTATCTATCGATTCGTCTGTCTATCTGATTATCTATCTATCTATATATCTATCTATTTATTTGTCTATCTATCTATCCATCTGTCTATCCGTCTGTGTTCAGCCCTGTATTGCTAATGAAGAAACATATCTATCCATCTGTCTATCTGTCTCTCTGTCTGTATGTCTGTCTATTTGTATAACTATCTATCGTCTTTTTACTTATGTGCGTTTACATATCTTTATCTGTCTAAATATATATTAATTTATCTGTCATACACACACACACAAACGCTCATATATTTGCGTGTGTATGCGTGCGATTGTGCTTGTACATATTCATACATATATGCTTACACATCCGTGCATATATACGAATAGATTATACGTACATATACACATATATACGTGTGTGTATATATGAATGTATGTATGTATTACCTCTTTTGCTGCCTTTCTTCTAATTTGAAGGTTGTTAATCTATCATTTGAAAACTAAAAGACAGTTAGCTATGTCAAAGTTTTAAAATCTTCTGAAGTGGAGAACGAGACAAAGTTATAAACAGTGAAGAAGCCGGAAAATCTGAAATACAGCAAAGAGAAAAAGAGAAAAATATCTTGCTCAAAATATCAATGAGATCAAATATTTACTAATAATATCAAATTAATTGAGACGAAAATCTGCTTCATGAAATTTAATCAGTCATTTATGAACAAAATGCAAAGGCAAATAATTAATAAAGAAGAGAAAATGGATTGGCAGAAAGCAACATTGTGTTCGGAAACTTGAGAGGTTGAAAAAAAAAAAAAAAAAAAAAAATCACTCTCAAAATAATTGAATTTATTTGGTATCTGTATTTACGAATTTTTAATTCGTTTATTCCAATTCGTTATTAAAAAAGAATTATCCAAGCATACAACGTACGGACACTGAAACGAATATGTTCTGTTATACAGAAATCTACTACCATGTATATACAAACACCGTTTCACTCTGTCTTTTACATTCACACAATCTCGCATTGAAATTATCTTATATATGCTTCTACAAACTCATACACCCACGACAAATACATTTATGAAGTTATTATGTATTTGCTTATTAATCATAGTTTTCAAATATAACTTTCAACTTATTTCCAAGAAGATTATCGTAAATAAAGTCTATATTTGTGATATTTAACTTAAAAAGTAATTGATTTATATCTATACAAAAGCGTGTACGATTAGTAAGAAGTCTCTCGCTACGATTGGAAGTTCTCTGACACAAAGAAGATATTATATGTTATATATTCTCCATCAACTAAAACTGCAATAAGGTTTCGTTTCCTAGTTGTAGCTATTTGCTTGTATTAGTGTTAACTAATCTACTATAGGCGTAAGAGTGGCTGTGTGGTAAGTAGCTTGTTAACTGCGTGGAACCTTGGGCAAGTGTCTTCTACTATAGCCTCGGGCCGGCCAAATCCTTCTGAGTGGATTTTGTAAA
Organism: Octopus sinensis; assembly: GCF_006345805.1. Classification (NCBI taxonomy): domain Eukaryota; kingdom Metazoa; phylum Mollusca; class Cephalopoda; order Octopoda; family Octopodidae; genus Octopus; species Octopus sinensis. Next base: position 20,728 of record NW_021836367.1, read on the forward strand.
CGGAAATTGATAGAAGCCCGTTGTGTATGTATGTATATATATACATATATATATATATATCTGTGTGTGTGTGTGTATGTTCCCCCCCCCACAATCGCTTGACAACCGATGCTTGTGTGTTTACGCCTCCGTAACTTAGCGGTTTGGCAAAAAAGACCAATAGAATAAGTACTAGGCTTACAAAGAATAAGTCGTGGGGTCGACCAAAGGCGGTGCTTCAGCATGGCCACACTCAAACAGTCAAATGATCGAAACAAGTAAAATAGTGTTATTGAATAAATAAATAACTACGACTAATGTATATATATGTATATATGTATATATATATATACACATATATATATATATACACATATATATATATTATACACTATATATATATATATACACATATATATTATTATACACATATATATATATATATACACATATATATATATATATACACATATATATATATATATACACATATATATATATATATATACATATATATATATCATCTATACATATATATATATATAATATATATATATATATATATATACATATATATATATATATATACATATATATAATATATATACACATATATATATATATATATCCATATATATATATATATACAATACATATATATATATTTAATACATATATATATATTATATATATATATATATATATAATATATATATATATATATACATATATATATATATATATACTATATATATATATATACATATATATATATATATATACATATATATTATATATATACATATATATATATATATATATATATAACATATATAATATATATATATATATATATATATATATATATATATATATATATATATATACTATATATATATATACATATATACATATATATATATATATATTGGGAAAGTTTACGAAAAAAACAAAAGACGAAGACAGGTGGTGTACAAAACAAACTGATGTATTAGTATAACGCTCAGGAATAGAAAAAAGTCTTTTATGTTTCGAGTCTACGCTCTTCTATAGAAAGGTTGCATAAAAAAAAATAGAGTTCTATATAGAGTTCTATTCTATGTATATTATTATGCAGATATATTACTGTCTACTGGCTCTACCTTATGTTCTATACTTTCCTTGATCACTCATTTTTTCTCTCCTTCTGTATCTGAGAAGACATTCTTCTAGCCTGTCGTTACCATATGGAAACAAAGATAAAAAAATGTGACGAATCTTAGAATCAAGAGTTTAAGGCATTATTGCTTTCATTATAAATCTGTATTCTTTCAACCAAAATTGTAGAATTTTCATGATGGAGATATGAGGAGCAAAATGTAACTGTTTGACCTTAATTTTACGATAGTGAAAAATATATTAAATATATATAGGCGCAGTAGCTTGCTTACCAACCACATGGTTCCGGGTTCAGTCCCACTGCGTGGCATCTTGGGCAAGTGTCTTCTGCTATAGCCCCGGGCCGACCAATGCCTTGTGAGTGGATTTGGTAGAAGGAAACTGAAAGAAGCATGACGTATATATGAATATATGTGTGTATGTATGTGTGTGTTTGTGTGTGTGTTTGTCCTCCTAGCATTGCTTGACAACCGATGCTGGTGTGTTTACGTCCCCGTCACTTAGCGGTTCGGCAAAAGAGACCGATAGAATAAGTACTGGGCTTACAAAGAATAAGTCCTGGGGTCGATTTGCTCGACTAAAGGCGGTGCTCCAGTATGGCCACAGTCAAATGACTGAAAAGAGTAAAAGAGAAAGAATAAAGAGTATATATCAAAGTCCAAGTATCTGATTCACTATAATTCCGCTATAATTTACTGCAAAAGTTAAAACATTTATAATTAGAAATTTTGCTTTTTGAAACATGAATATTATGAATTAAACTTATGATTATTAACGGCGGTGCACCAGCATGGCCGGAACGCTGCGCTGAATCTACAGAAAACAAAAAAAGCAGTAACGTATCTTAATGAAAAAGTGTACAATCAATTTTACCCTCCATCATTTCAAGGATGGTGAACAAATACCTGTCAACATTTGGGAGAAAAACCTCCACTCTCTATACCTTTTTTCACTTCCCTCTTGCATCTTAATTTCTGTGAAAGATATTATCTCGTTTGGGAGTTACAGAGAGCAATAATCACAAAAATAAAACAAAAATTAAAACAATAAGACTTGTAATATGGTGTATGGCGCCCCTCCAAATTAATCAGTAGCTGAGGGCCTAATGGAGACCAATTTCAAGTTTCGGAACAGACATATTACGTGGTACGATGGCGCTCCTAGGCGCTTAGGTGCTAAGTGTATGCATTTATAACAACGGATGATTCTAATTTTCTTTCTAGCCCAACTCGTTTTATCAGTGTTGTAAATGCAATGGAATATTTTTAATACTCAGATTGATATCAGAATCAAGGAAACCATCCTTGAAGATAGATATACTAAGAAATACGTATGTCTGAATAGATGTGTGTATATATATATATATGCGACCGTGTTTGTATGTGTATGTGTTTCTGCGTATGTTTGTGTCTTACGTATATACGTACACATACAAACACACATAGATAAATGTATGAATGAATCTATGTACATATATACATCACCATTACCGTTTCTGGGGCGGCAAGGTATACAAAAGCAGACAAATGAAAGTGCAAATAGAAATTGAATGCATTGTGTATAGATGTATGGCTTTGTACTTGAGTGATCTCTCATATCATTGTCTTCAAAAAAAAAGAAAAAAAAAGAAAAGAAAAAAATCTATAAAGGCGCTGGAGTGGCCCTGTGGTAAGTAGCTTGCTAACCAACCACATAGTTCCGGGTTCAGTCCCACTGCCTGGCATCTTGGGCAAGTGTCTTCTGCTATAGCCCCGGGCCGACCAAAGCCTTGTGAGTGGATTTGGTAGACGGAAACTGAAAGAAGCCTGTCATATTGTATGTGTATATATATATAATATAGCTATATATATATATATAATATATATTTATATATTATATGTTGTGTTGTCTGTCCCCCTAGCATTGCTTGACAACCGATGCTGGGTGTTTATGTCCCCGTGAATTTAGCGGTTCGGCAAAAGAGTCCGATAGAATAAGTACTAGGCTTACAAAGAATAAGTTCTGGGGTCGATTTGCTCGACTAAAGGCGGTGCTCCAGCATGGCCGCAGTCAAATGACTGAAACAAGTAAAAGACTAAGAGAGTAAAAGAGTATATACAACTCCATTACCGTTTCTTGGGCGGCAAGATATACAAAAGCAGATAAACAAACCGTTGTACAAATAAAAATTGTATGCATTGTGTATAGATGTATGGCTTTGTACTTGAGTGATTTTTCATATCATTGTCTTCAAAAAAAAAATAATAATATAATAAAATAAAATAAAAAAAGAAAAATCGATAAAGCGTTTGAAATTCCTATTAAAATTCCAAACTTTTCGTTTGTTTTTTTGTTTTTGCAGGACTGGTTCGCCTTCAGGAAGTCCTGAACGCTGCGAGCAAATACGACTTTCAAATAACGGTACGAAAATTACAATTACGAGACGGAAAATATATTTCGCAATTAAAGGAAATCCAACAACACGGCGAAACTCGAATCATTGTTGACTGCAACAATAATACAATCTACAATTTGTTGAAGCAGGTGAGGAAGAGAAATATTTCTAAGATTTGATCTATGAATTTCAATATATTCAGTAAAACTGTAGTAAAAAAAAAAAAGAAAAGAAAAAAACAGTATTGCACAATTTGAAAGTGAACATACAATTTTAACAATACACTGAAGAATATAACATTTTCGAGCGACATTCCAATTAATTATTTTCACTTTAAATAACAGCACAGAAAAATAGAATAATTGCAATTTCCTTACGTGCATTCCACACATACACACACACACACAAGAAACAAACGCCTACACCACACACCTCTCTCTCTCTCTCTCTCTCTCTCTCTATATATATATATATATATATATATATATATATATATATATTATATATATAGATATTAATATATATATATATAATTATTTGAGGGAATAAAATCCAACTTTACGAGGAAAAAGAAGTCAATTTATAATACTAAATCAATTCCCACAATATAATATATTAAAATATTAGAAAAAACCCACCTTTTATCAATTCAAAATGAATAATTAAATTACACCATCAAGAAAATTATATATAATAGAAAAGTTAAAATTAAAATAACAATGGCGGTGCCCCAGCATGGCCACAGCTCATTAGCTGAAACTGGAAAATCAAAATCAAAAATCAAAAAAAATTAAACAGTAAAGATTATGTAAATTACAAGAATAATATAATTTATATAATAGGTAGAAAAATATATACCTATATATATAATATACCTATTATATTATTCTTGTAATTTACTTAATCTTTACTTTTTAATTGTTATATATATATTTGCAGCTTTTAATAAAGCTGTTCTTTGTATGAAACAATTGTACTGAACAACTAATCCATTCTTGTTGCTTTTTTCTTGTGTGTATATATATATATATATATTGACACAGATAATAAGGAAAGAGGGAGACTGTATTTCTTATCAAAACTGATAGCGGGACCTTTTGAATCGACTGAGGCTCAGGTCACTGCTATATTCAGATGAAAACGTTTTCGCATGAACCTCACAGTGGATTGACATTCAGGACACAAGATACGGTCTCAGCTTCAATTTTGATGAGAAGAAACGAACATATCTTTTATAACATGTGTTGAGCTCTCCTTTCTCACTAACCCAACATTAAGGAAAATACAAATACGCACACTCGCACCCACACACACACACACAAACATACTCACAAGCACGCAAGCACGCGCACACACCCATCGTTTTGTATTTGATTTGCACGATTCTCTATGTGAAGTCATGTGTTAAAACAAATTTTGTTTTATCTGGGAAGAGTCATACTTCTTTAATGCGTTAATATATAACACTCACCGGTTCAATTTACATTTATTTTTTATAAATTTTCTCTAAAATTTCCGTTGCTTCTCTCTCTCTCACACACACACACAAACACACACACGCACTGTCTTCCCTTCTCTGGATCTTTCCTTTTCCTATGTTTCAGACGAAGAGCTCCGCTCGAAACGTTAAACCCTCCTTCTTCCCTTCCTTCCTGAGCGTCCAATAATACTATATTTGTTCCACGTCCTTGCTTTTTCTCTTTGTGTTTTCATGTTTCGATTAACCTTATATATATGTGTGTATGTTGTGTGTGTGTGTGTGAGTGAGAGCGTGTGTATTTATATTCACACATATATATATATGAAGATATGTATATCTCTCTATATATAAACGGCAGTTTGTCTGTGCGTGTTTCTGTGTGTCTGTTTGCTTGTACCCTCACCCTGACCACGGCTTTCAACCGATTCTGATGAAACTTGACACACACATAGCCCAATGTCATAATTCAAAACTAACGCAGCGAAAATTTTGAAAAGTCCCCCAGTTCTGAAAAAAATCCGATAAATTCGACATGAGGCGAGAATCAGAAACACCAAACCGCAAACTGTCTAGGGGACCGAACTCCACTTTTTTTACTCTCAAAAAAAATTTACCATCATTTTTTCAGCATTTTTGCTATATTTTGGCTATAACTCTATAAAAGTGATTTATAGTTATTTCCCTTACAAACCTGAGCAACGCCGGGGCGATACTGCTAGTATGTATATAAAATATGTGTATGTGTATGTAAGAGAGAGAAAGAGAGAGGAGAGAGTAAAACAGAAAGAAAGCAAAAGGCAGATAGAGTGATGTCATTGATTGTTGCGACTGGGTGTTTCTCGTAAACACATCCGTAGTTAACTTGTGAAAAGTATATATTGTTCACCTGATTGCTTTATCTCTCATGACCAGAAAATTTGAGTTCAGCCCAAGTAGTTTCAGCGTTTTCTTTTAACCACTACATCATATATCAATTAGTTTTTAATGGCCAAAAACAGACAACTGATTATACGCATTAATCTTATACGCAATCAGTAACGGAAGTAAATTGGCGTGTCCAATTTGCATAATGCGGTAAATGTCGGAAAAATAAATAATTAATTAAATAAATAAAGATTATTGTTACATAGAAATTTCAGTTGTATGTGACTGTACGTTGTGCAAGGCTGCGAGCAAATCCGATCTTCAAATAACGGTGCGGAAACTGCAATTACGAGAGAGAATATATTTCGCAATTAAATGAAATCTAACGTAAAAGGCCAAATTCGAAACTTTTACTGACTGAGACAATAATACAATCTACAAGATACTGAAGCAAGTGAGAGAGAGAGAAGGATGTTTTGAAGATCTGATTTATGCATTTAAAATACACAGACTATGGAAAAAATAGTATTTCACGATTTGAAATTGAACGTAAAATTTAACAGCTCACAGCGGATTATTTTTACCGATATTCCAGTTAATTCCTTTCTATGTGAATAATATAACACAGTTAAAGAGCATATTTGCAAGTTCTCTCTTTTTATTACAACATAATTGTACGTATGTACACAAAAACATACACACACACACGTACATATATATATATATATTATATTATATATATGCAGATCTCTACATATATATATATACTTATATATACATACAAACATACATGCATACATAAATACTTACTCTTTTACTTGTTTCAGTCATTTGACTGTGGCCATGCTGGAGCATCACCTTTAGTCGAGCAAATCGACCCCAGGACTTATTCTTTGTAAGCCTAGTACTTATGCTATCGGGCTCTTTTGCCGAACCGCTAAGTTACGGGAACGTAAACACACCAGCATCGGCTGTTAAGCAATGTTCGGGGGAACAAACACAGACACATAAACATATATACGACGGGCTTCTTTCAGTTTCCGTCTACGAATTCCACTCACAAGGCTTTGGTTGGCCTGAGACTATAGAAGCTACTCACCACACAGCCACTCTTACGCCTACATGCATATACATACATCCATACACACATATATACATACATACACATGCATACACACATACATATATACTTACACACACAGAAACACACAAACATATATATATTTACCGGAGTAAACACAAATGTGAAACAAGATGGAAAAAAGTACTCAAAATACCAGGGGTAGAGTAATATGCTTATATATGTATGTATGTATATATATGTATGAATGTATATGAATAAATGTTTTTGTGTACGATCGAAGAAATATATAAGGCTGGGAGAACAAGGGGCAGTATCTGTTAGGGGTAGGGCTGATGGAGCAGACAGACATCATATTTGGTATAGTAATACAAATCAAAGTTTATTAGATGCAATATCATGAGGTTTGGTAAAGGAAAACTTAAAAACAAGAAGACAATTAGGGGGAGGGGCAACCACTAGCAGACCATTGATAATGAAACAGGGAAAGTATTATCATATAGTACTATAGTTAAATATTTTAAACAATGTTGCTATATTATATACAGTTGAAGTTTAGGGTTATTCAAAGGATTATTAAGAAGAATATTATAACCAAAGCATAGAAATTTATGAATACTATTGAGCATATATCAAAATAATAACTCATCAAAAGGCATCTCTGAATATTGATTAATTGGTATATGCTAGTAGTAATAAATGAGTTTGAGGTAAAGGAACATGCTAATCATATATTAATAAAATTATAATCTAACCAGTTTTAAATCAAGGTTGTATATATATATATATATATATATATATATATATATATATATATAATATATATATATATATGTTACAAAAAGAAAATATAAAATACACGTGGAAATGTAAGGGGAAATATGAAAAATCAACGAAAATGCGCATTGCGAATAAAAAGTATTTTTATGAAAGTGAACGAAAATATATACATTAGATTGACTGAGGTAGTAATAAGAGTCATAAAAGTCATTATGAGATGATTAAAAGTCAGAAAACAAATAAATATATATATATATATATATTATATATATATAATATAATATATATATTATTGCAGGGTTTGCAGTATCTTAGTCAACAGTACACATGCAGATTAGGTTCATTGGTTTTAAAGTACAACGCTGTAAGCAAATGTGCACGAAGTTTTGCCTAGTAAACTCTAACGCAACTTTTTTCTAAGTAATATTCTCAATTCATTAGTTCTACCTTAAAGGGAAATATTTTAGATTAACATTTGTTGCATAAAAGTTTTAAAAATCTCAGTGAAATAAGCTAAAATTGAGAATATATATATAAATAATGTATATATTATATAATATATATATCTATATATAGTATATATATATATATAGATATTATATATATATAATATATATATATATACTATTATATATATATATGTAGATATATATATAATATATGTATATATATATATATATGTATATATAATATATATATATATGTATATATATATATATATATATATATATATATATATATATATATATATATAAAGAATTGATTGGAATTCAGTACGTGATGTTTGATAATAGGAAAAAAATTCGTTTCTTTTATTACAAGGAAGCTAAATGCATATAAATGTAGAAAGGAAATGATTGAGTTAATCGGATAAAGTTTTGTATGATATACGTGAAAAAAAAAAATTACAATAAAAAGAAAAAAGCTAACAAATATGTACACATATAACACACACATTATCATGCATATATATTATATATATATATATATATATATATATATATATATATGGAGATATATATATATATAATATCATGCGCGAATGTGTGTGTGTGTATGTAAGTATATATAAATAGCTGAATATTGATGTCAAATTTTGGCACTAGGTCAGCAAGTTCAGGCGTAGGGGAAAGTCGATTAAATTGCTTCCAGTGCTCAACTGTCACTTATTTTATCGATCTCTAAAGGATGAAACATAAAGTCGACCTCGGCAGCATTTAATCTCAGAACGTAAAGACGGACGAAATACTGCTAAGCATTATGCCCGACGTACACCACTAATTGTTAATGAGGACGAAGCGTAGCTGATTTATATTTAAGAAGCTATTCACTGAGGATATATATAATATATATATATATAATATATATATATATATATATAATATATATATATATTGTTTTATTTATGAAGGGTCATATTGCCAGTTTAGTCAATAAAAACACCGCACTATATATTTGGTGTTACTTTGCTTCAGCGTTATTCATTTTTTACATTAATCTTAATCATATTTCGGCCAGAGTTCTTTCGTCACACTCCTGTGACCTCATCAGTGGTCCTTTGCTTTCTTTATTTGTGCGATGAAAGAACTCTGGCCGAAAGACGATTAAGATTAATGTAAAAAGATGAATAACGCTGAAGCAAAGTAACACGAAATATATAGTGCCTGTGTTTTTATTGGCTAAACTGGCAACATGACCATTCCCAAATACAACAATATCTATTTCAACACACAATTTCACATCAAAAATCTTGCAAAACAAATATATAAACGTATATATATACATATATATATATATATATATTGCATATATATATATGTGATTTGTGTGCATATATTCACCAAGTTACTTCATGTGGAATATCTGAGATGTTTTACACATGTTCAATTATCTTTTAATCAACTGCATCAGTGGATTGCTACTCAGCTACCCGCTTTTTGTTTGGTTTCTATACAGATCTGTTGTACTTTGCTCAGTACATTTTTATAGTAACCTGGACAAAGGTCTGTAAGTT
>NW_021836368.1:0-2500 GCF_006345805.1 Octopus sinensis
CCGTTATGATGGTAGTGGTGGTGTGGGGTAGTGGTTCTAACCGTCGGTTGTGAAGATCTACGTGTGCGCAGAGCGTATGTGTGTGTGTGTTGTATGTGGGTTGACATATGTGTGCAACATCTGTGTGATGGTGTGTGAGTGAGTGAACGCGTCAGTGTGTGTGTATGTATGTATGTATGTATGCGTATATGTATGTATGTATGTATGTATGTATGTATGTATGTATGCGTATCTGTATGTATGTACGTATGTATGTATGTATGTATGTATGTATGCATGCATGTTGCATGTATGTATGTATGTATGTATGTATGTATGTATGTATGTATGTGGTGTATATGTGTGTGTGTCTGTGTGTGCATTATAACACCGTCACAGTCTCTACAGTACATTACTAATCCTATCAATAGACTAGAGGGGGTGTGGTAGAGCGACAGAAATTGTAGTGTGCCCACTAAAAATTCGACACCAGTAGCCATGTTGTCTCAGTTCTGGGTTCAAATCCCATCGGAATCAACTCCTCCAAACTCCAATCTAAGTTTTAGAAAACAAACACCAGACATAAATTGGAGAAGCAATGCGTCTGTTAACCGTGACCTACAAATCTGTGACGAACAAACTGACCTTGTTTCAATTAGCTCCACCCGATTGAGTGAAATCCCATTACCCCCAGGATGACTTTCTTTTTCTTTTTCTTATGGGTTTAATGAAAAAAGAACCAGAGGCGCAGGAGTGGCTGTGTGGTAAGTAGCTTGTTTACCAACCACATGGTTCCGGGTTCAGTTCCCACTGCGTGGCATCTTGGGCAAGTGTCTTCTGCTATAGTCCAGGGCCGACCAATGCCTTGTGAGTGAATTTGGTAGACGGTAACTGAAAGAAGCCTGTCGTATATATGTATATATATATATATGTATTGTTGTGTATGTTTGTGTGTCTGGTTTGTCTCCTAGCATTGCTTGACAACGATGCTGGGTGTTTTTACGTCACCGTCACTTCGCGGTTCGGCAAAAAAGAGACCGATTAGAATAAGTACTGGGCTTACAAAAGAATAAGTCCCGGGGTCGAGTTTTGTTCGACTAAAGGCGGTGCTCCAGCATGGCCGCAGTCAGATGACTGAAACAAGTAAAAGAGTAAAAGAGAGATAAGAGACTTAATCCGATAGGATCAGTCAAAACTCTTGAAAGACGGCGTCTGTCCTTTAGTTATGAATGCCTCCTCCGAGTGCAAGGAATATTGTTAGACGCTTGTGTTAGAACTGCGCTATGCAGCAGGGTAGTTAGACTTGAGAAAACTTGAAATAAATGAAGCAAACATACCTCCGTTGGGTGTGTATGTCAGTGTGCATGGACACCAGAGTACAAATGAAGTGAGAAAAACTACGTATAAGAGGACAAGGTGGAGTGTATATATTTCTTTACTACCCACAAGGAGCTAAACATAGAGGGGACAAACAAGGACAGACAAACGGATTAAGTCGATTACATCGACCCCAGTGCGTAACTGGTACTTAATTTATCGACCCCGAAAGGATGAAAGGTAGAGTCGACCTCGGCGGAATTTGAACTCGGAACGTAACGGCAGACGAAATACGGCTACGCATTTCGCCCGGCGTGCTAACGTTTCTGCCAGCTTGTGGAGTGTATAAGAGGGAAGGCTACATTGGTATGCCGTTGGCGAAACAAGCAGAGGAAGTGTAGGGGTTAGAGTAACCTCTAGCCCTATCTTATCAAGAATTATCCAACCTCTCAAGTTTTAGTGCCATGAGAAAAAGCATCCAATACACTCAGTATACTCAGTAAAGTGGTTGGCATTAGGAAGGGCTTCCAACCAAGTCAAACGACACGTACAAGCGCTTGTTGTTTGGTAGCATTAAGCTCCCAAAGGCAGAGGATTTAGACGTTAATGATCGATGTAACCCATGCCAGATTAGAAAGCGGACGTAAAGAGGTGCTGATGACATATCTGTATGTATGCATGCCTGTCTGTCTGTTTGCCTGCTGTCACTCTCTCTGTATGTGTGTTTATGTACGTATGTGTGAGTATGTATGTGTTTGAGTGTATGCATCTGTGGATATATATATATATATATATATATATATATATATATATATATATATATATATAACTTCTTCATGCACAAATGTCAATTGCTAAAAAGAATTCGTGAGTAAAATCATGTAGCAACACCAAATGGCGGTGCCCCAGCATGGCCACAGTTTGTGAGCTGAAACTAGATGAAATGAAATGAAATGAATATATATATATATATTATACACACGCACACACACACAGACATATATAAGTACGTATATATTAGTGTTAGAATGAGCATGTATGTAAGTATGCATATATGTATGTATGTATGTATGTATGTATGTATGTATGTATGTATGTATGTATGTATGTATGTATATATGTATGTATGTATGTATGTATATATGTATGTATGTATATATGTATGTATGTATATATGTAAGTATGCATATATGAATATGTGAAT
>NW_021836368.1:7500-15000 GCF_006345805.1 Octopus sinensis
CCTATGCGACTTATCACCCCTTGAATTAAAGAAATTCTATACGGCAAGGCAGTTGTGAGATAGAAATATCAAAATCTAGTATTCATTGCCTTTTGAAGCGCTGTCATCGGAAAAAGTCATATCCTAAGAGTAGACCATACTCTCAATGTAGATGATATGCACCGAAGAATAGAGTTTTGCAAGTGTTACGAGGTAAGATGTGTAGAAGATGCACACTTTCCAATAAAGATTGTTTGGTGTGCATGTGGTTATATTCAAATAAAATGGCTTGATTAACCGCCACAATTGCACCTACTGGGACCTGAAAATTTGTATATTATGGTGGAACATGATGTTAATTTACCAGGAGATGCAGTATGGTGCAGCTTATCATTAAAAGTTTTTTTATGGGAGCATTTATTTTGACAGTGCTATGATCTGTCCCTTTTATACTTGAATTTGCTCCGGCAATCTGTCACACTAAGCATTCGGAAGGACTTTTAAGATGTGAAGTTTTATTTTTCAGTAAGCTGGAGCACTCCCCACACTACCATAATGACGGAAATAGCCTACTTTGATGAGATTCTGCCACACATGGATTGGACGAAGAGAATATCTTCTGTGTTCACAGGAGAATGTAGCCCTTGATACAGTGAACAAATAAATGAATGAATGAATGAATGAATGAATGAATGAATAACATGAGGAGGGATATGGTTCCGGGTTCAGTCCCACTGCGTGGCATCTTGGACAAGTGTCTTCTGCTATAGCCCCGAGCCGACCAATGCCTTGTGAGTGGATTTGGTAGACGGAAACTAAAAGAAGCCTGTCGTATGTATGTATATATATATATATGTATGTGTGTGTGTTTGTGTGTCTGTGTTTGTCCCCCTAGCATTGCTTGACAACCGATACTGGTGTGTTTACGTCCCCGTCACTTAGCGGTTCGGCAAAAAGAGACCGATAGAATGCGTACTGGGCTTACAAAGAATAAGTCCCGGGGTCGATTTGGTCGACTAAAGGCGGTGCTCCAGCATGGCCACAGTCAAATGACTGAAACAAGTAAAATAAAAAAAAATAAAAGAAATAGTGAAGATTGTAAGGTTCTCGATCAGGATTGGTTATGGGAGTTTAAATACCGCCGACTGAGCACGAGACTAGTTTCGTATAAAACTAACCCCTTGAATACATAATGGTAGAACTTATTGTACGGACCGAAGGGGAAGAACTGACAAAGAGTCGGTCGACTATGGTTGTGTGTGCGCGTGTGTGAGTGCATGTGTATGTGTGTGTGTATGTGTGTGGGTGGTATATGTGTTAGCGCGCCGGCCGAAATGCGTAGCCGTATTTCGTCTGCCGTTACGTTCTGAGTTCAAATTCCGCCGAGGTCGACTTTGCCTTTCATCCTTTCGGGGTCGATCAAATAAGTACCAGTTACGCACTGGGGTCGATATAATCGACTTATTCCGTTTGTCTGTCCTTGTTCGTCCCCTCTGTGTTTAGCCCCTTGTGGGCAGTAAAGAAATGGAAGCACTCCGTCGGTTACGACGATGAGGGTTCCGGTTGATCCGAATCAACGGAACAGCCTGCTCGTGAAATTAACGTGTAAGTGGCTGAGCACTCCACAGACACGTGTACCCTTAACGTAGTTCTCGGGGAGATTCAGCGTGACACAGAGAGTGACAAGGCCGGCCCCTTGAAATACAGGTACAACAGAAACAGGAAGTAAGAGTGAGAGAAAGTTGTGGTGAAAGAGTACAACAGGGATCACCACCACCCCCTGCCGGAGCCTCGTGGAGCTTTTAGGTGTTTTCGCTCAATAAACACTCACAACGCCCCCGGTCTGGGAATCGAAACCGCGATCCTACGACCGCGAGTCCGCTGCCCTAACCACTGGGCCATTGTGCCTCCGCGGTAAAGAAATAGGTATGTGTGAGTATGCTTGTGCGTGTGTATGTGTGCCTCACCGCTCTCTCAATACTCGCCCCATCGTCTCCACTCACATTCAAACTCTCTCAAAGCTATATTAAACAATTCCACACGGGATGTGCTTTCCTAGAAACTATGACATTCTGTAAGTTTGTTTCCTTTTTGCTTTTTGTAACTTTTAATGTAGAAAATACACAGAAAACAAAGGAACCGTAACTTACAACATCTCTTAAGCCTACAAACGTCGACTCTCTTTCAAGTGAAACCGTAATAACTCAAAAATGTCTCCTTAAAATCAGAAGTTATCGAAATATAAAACAGGAAAAATATTCAAAGGGAGAAAAAGTTTATAAAATTTGAAAAAAATAAGAATAAATGAATAAATAAATTTCACGTTGAAATCGCAAAATTCTCGTAAAACATCTTCAAATATTGCCATAAAATCGATATTTTATGAAAAAACCCCCATTAAAAATAAAGTAAAAGAAGCTCATAAAAGGTCATCTGTGTCGTTAAAACTAACAGATGCTCGTAAAAAGGTAGAAAATATTTAATATTTTAGTTAATATAGGAACATTAGAAAATGCGTGTCAAACAAAATTATATAATTAATTTTAAATTTACAAAATAACTTGTTCTAATATTCCCAGTGGCAAAAAAAAAAATGAATAAATAAAATAAAATAAACTTCAATACAAAAAAAAAGAAAAAAAAACAGAACTCGGAAAACACTGAAAAAATACAAAATAAAACAAGAAACAACGAAGTGAAGCATTTCGCATAATGCTTTTAAAAAAATTTCTAACAACACATCGCTTTATTCCCACCGTAGTGAAGCATAATAGATGAGGTTTGGTTGTTAGACTCCTATCTAAGCTTCCTTCTATTTTGGGGGTACGAAAGGCGGAGTGTGAAGTCCCGCGAGACCACTCACAAAGCAATCGGGGTCGATTTTTAAAGTGAATATATCAACTTCTAAATTTGTTTTGAATTTAAAACTGTTGAGGGCAATACACTCTGTACAGCATCTGACCGACGTTCTAACGACTCATCCACCCGACCAACTAAAGAGGAAGTAGCTCCAAACAACATTATTCCCTCACCGTCTATCTTGGTACCCCACCTGCTACATACCATGCAATGTAGGTACCATGCTATCAAGGTATCGTATGTAACACTACGAAACGAACTGAAGACATAACGTACTATTCATAAGATTTGATAAATACTTTTAATTAGACACAGACAGACACACGCACACACACACACACACACAACACACACACACACACACACACACACACACACCACACACACACACATTTACACGACGGGTTTGTAACACTTTCCCTCTACCAGATCTTTGTGGTCTTCGTCACTATTTACAATTTTGTTCCAATTGTTTTCAAATTTTGTATATTGATTAAGTTTTGTATACTAATTATGAAAATGAAATTCATTTCCCCTATAAATCCATAATTAAAAAAGTTATTAGGTTTTAAAATTTGCAAAATTTGTTTATTTTAGGAGTATTTTACACATCACAGTGGCGAAAAGCTCTGTTTCCATAGTAACCAAAGATGCTACGCATGCGCACAAGGAGGAGAAGGAGATACGAAAAAGATAATTGTCTACTATAATAATACTCTTGTGTTTTTCTCCGTCGCAACATATGAATGAGAAAGGAAGGGGATGCTAAATGAATAAGGAAGGAAGGGGTGATGTCAAACTAGTAGTGGGAGCGTTCCAATTCTGTGTGAGTATGTGTGTGTGCGTCTTTGTAAAAGGGAAGTATGTGAATGTTTGTCTGTGTGAAAGCTTTTAAATATCTAATTTGCTCGCGAATGATTTAATGTTAACTTCATTCGTATATATTTTAATGTTATGACTGTTATTTCTAGCAATGTTTTGACATGCCGATGCCCCTTCCGGCTGATGGTGGAAGAGGCAGCGAATTCGCTATTTTCTGATTGGCTGAAAGTTCTGAGAATTATCAGACTTTGAAGACCTGTAACATTTTTGTAAAATTTTTCTGGAATAAATGAAAAACAAGTTCGGATTCAGCGTCAAAAATTACGTTTATGATACATTAAAAACATTTTTTAAAGATAATTGTAAACAGGCGCAGGCGTGGCTGTGTGGTAAGTAGCTTGTTTACCAACCACATGGTTCCGGGTTCAGTCCCACTGCGTGGCACCTTGGGCAAGTGTCTTCTACTATAGCCTCGGGCCGACCGAAGCCTTGTGAGTGGATTTGGTAGACGGAAACTGAAAGAAGCCCGTCGTATATATGTATATATATATGCGTGTGTGTGTTTGTGTATCTGTGTTTGTCCCCCTAGCATTGCTTGACAACCGATGCTGGAGTGTTTATGTCCCCGTTACTTAGCGGTTCGACAAAAGTGACCGATAGAATAAGTACTGGGCTTACAAAAAGAATAAGTCCGGGGTCGAGTTGCTCGATTAAAGGCGGTGCTCCAGCATGGCCGCAGTCAAATGACTGAAACAAGTAAAAGAGTAAAAGAGTAAAGAGAGTGACGAAAACCACAAAAGTCCCCATCTGCCAAATCCACTCACAAGGCTTTGGTCGGCCCGAGACCATAGTAGAAGACACAATAGTGGAACTGAACCTGAAACCATATAGTTGGGAAATAAACTCCGTACCAGACAGCCACGCCTACGCCTGTGAATCTTGGGGGTCTCGTCATTTTGAGTT
This sequence comes from Octopus sinensis, assembly GCF_006345805.1. Lineage (NCBI taxonomy): Eukaryota > Metazoa > Mollusca > Cephalopoda > Octopoda > Octopodidae > Octopus > Octopus sinensis. Next base: position 12,124 of record NW_021836368.1, read on the forward strand.
GTCTTTCCTTCTCGTATTGTTGGACTCGTTAAAAAGTTCATGGTTTGTGGTGGGTTTTGTTGTTTATATTAGTACATATATTGATTATCTTCTTTGGTAACATTGTACAAGGATAAAACTTGATTAGGAGTTTCTAATTTTTAGAGGCTCTGGGAAATTTCATTAAAAAACAAATTATATATTTTATGGTTCTCTATGAACTTTTAAAAAGACTTTGAATCACCACGGGTACCGCTGGTTTCAACCTGAAAACGGTGGATAATTGGCAGAAGAGTTCGAACAAAGTATGAAATGATTAACATTATGAGGTTGTCTTGACATAACGAGTTCAAATTCTGGTGGGGTTGACTGTAACTATCCACTAGAAAGAGCAGTCTTTCAGTCTCAAATCATACCGTTGCGTCTTCCATAAGGAAAAGACATTTGAATATGACACTACATAGTCTTAAAATGACGGGATGATCACATTTGGAATGTTTTTGATTATATGCTTACTCGACTAGAACTGACTCAGAGCTAAACTCCGCCAGCAATAACAAAAGGAAGAAGTCTCTATGTGGTCATTCGACCTTTAGAAATAACGGCCAAATCGTGTTCATATTATATTTTAACTCCTTAAAAAAAGTTACAAGTGTCATTGATGGAACGCTTTTGAACAAATTTCTGATCGATCAAGACCGACTCAGGGTTAAACAATAACAGCAGCAGCAGCAGCACCAATATTTCGCACCACATCATAAACTAAATGCTTGGGAAAATCTCGATATCTCAATAATTGCAGATCAAAGAAATATGATTAAAAAAAAAAAAGAAATTTTAACAAACCACAACTGCTGCTCCTTCTCCTCATCCCCCTTCTCCTCGTACTACTACTACTACTACTACTACTACTACTACTACTACTATTTTTTCAAGCGACTTCTACTCACTGGGGTGGCTTGCCGATGGCAACAAATTTTTCCAGACTCTTTCTTCTTTGTATCTGAAAAAGGAGTTTTACTCCGAAATACTACAGGAATATTAAACAACCAAAGTAAAATAATAATATATCTTTATTTTTGCTTCCATTCATGTTTCGATTAATTCTTCATCCGCATTGCTCAAAGAATTTTCAAACATTTATCTCAAGCGTCAGGTTTAGCCAGGTAGGGAAGGACAGCATCATCCAAGAGCCTATGTGTTTCCAGGGCCTCTAAGACAGGTAAGAGCAATGGAGGTAAGAGCTGGCAGAAACATTAGCACGCCGAGCGAAATGTGTAGCCGTATTTCATCTGCCGCTACGTTCTGAGTTCAAATTCCGCCGAGGTCGACTTTGCCTTTCATCCTTTCGGGGTCGATTAAATAAGTACCAGTTACGCACTGGGGTCGATGTAATTGACTTAATCCCTTTGTCTGTCGTTGTTTGTCCCCTCTATGTTTAGCCCCCTGTGGGCAATAAAGAAATAGATATTGTTCTCAAACTAGAAACCTGGCCTGTATGCCTGCAACAGAGTGGAGTCTGTTAAAAGTAGCGTAGGACCAGGACCAGATGGTGGTGTTAAAGAGGGAGACGCATTAAGTCCACAACGCAGCAACTCAGACAGGACACCACAGGATATCTCGTTCAACGTTCTGACGATTCAACTGCTCCGGACTGGCCATTTTTATTTTATCGATCTTGACGGATGGAAAAGGCAAAGTTAACCGCTGTGAGGTTTGAACTCAGAGCGCAGAGAGAAAGGGGGGGGGGGAGGAGCAGAGAGAAAGAAAGAAAGAGAGAGAAAGAAAGAAAGAGTGTGTATGTTGAAACAAATATTTTTTTTTTTACACACTCTGCATTACTCTGTCAATTCACTGCCAACATATGACAGTAGTGTCGATGTAAACATTGTACAATATACACTCTTTAAGATGTGGCTAATTGTCCGGAAAATTTTAATATTATGAACATCATCATCAGCGGCAGCAGCGGTAACAGCAATGACAGCACCAAACCCCCACCATCACCACCACCACAACAACAACAACAACAACCAGATCAATTGAAGTAGCCTTTGTGAAGTTGCTCTAATTTTATAGTTATATATTCACAATGTTTCCATCAACACTGTGTTCTTATGTAGGCGACGACTTGATAGAATGGTTAGAGCGGAAGATAAAATGTTTTGCGGTATTTAACCCAGCTTTCCACACCATTTATTCCCGATATTTTGAAAAAAAAGAAAAAGACGTTCCTGCTTCCGTTGTGATGTATCCATCATAGATGGTAAAACGAGTTAGTTTCCGTTAACGGTGCAATAAATATCTCTCAAGTTTATGAGAGAAAAATAAACACAGAATCGAAAAATAGAATCAAAATGGAACGAAATTGGAACAAATTTAGGGGAAACTTGTCATGGACTTTGTGAGAGATCAAGAGATGGAGATAATAAGGGAGAGTTCGGAAGATGACGAAGGCGAAGAGAAAATGAAAGTGAGTCGTGAGTCATGAGAATGTCTTAATATAAGTAGAGAATAACAGATACTTCTCAAAGTATCTACACGCCCCGAAAAACTCTGAACTGACGATTCAACTGCTCCGGACTAGCCATTTTTATTTTATCGATCTTGACGGATGGAAAGGCAAAGTTAACCGCTGTGAGGTTTGAACTCAGAGCGCAAAAAGAAAGGGGGGAGACAGAGAGAAAGAAAGAAAGAGAGAGAGAGAGAGAAAGAAAGATTGTGTATGTTGAAACAAATATTTTTTTTTTACACACTCTGCATTACTCTGTCAATTCACTGCCAACATATGACAGTAGTGTCGATGTAAACATTGTACATGGTTATGTAGGTTATGTAGGTTTTTGAAGATCATCTTTTATTAATTGTACAAAGACGTTTGTATCCCTGTTTCTGCAG
>NW_021836368.1:20000-24576 GCF_006345805.1 Octopus sinensis
TTTTAAAGCAATCTTTTCGAATGAATAGAAGCTAACTTCGGAAGCTTCCGCTCACCTTCGTAGATAATCGACTTACACAATGTTTTAGCAACAACTTTATCGAATTCATCAACTTCATCTTCTGGCTTCACCATCTGAGGTGTCGACATTTTCCGCTTTGTCATGAAACTGAAACTTGTCGAGCGAAGTAAATATCTGTTGCGTGATGACTGTCTCGGCATTTGGAAGATTTTGTAAGAGAAGAATAGAAACGACCCGATCTGAATGATAATAAGAGGGTAACGGGGCGATGTACTCACTATCTGGATAGGCAAAATCTTTCTGCTAGCCTGCACCGAATAATCTGAAACAAATCCATTCAGCTGTCTCAGGGATTGTTTGAGCCGCAAATTCTAGATTTTTAAAATATTCTTATTTTATAAAAATTATTTTTTACAGCGTAGGAGTGGCTGTGTGGTAAGTAGCTTGTTTACGAACCACATGGTTCCGGGTTCAGTCTCACTGCGTGGCACCTTGGGCAAGTGTCTTCTACTATAGCTTCGGGCCTTCCAAACCCTTGTGAGTGGATTTGGTAGAGGGAAACTGAAAGAAGCCCGTCGTGTATATGTATATATATATATATTAATAGTTATCGCTATACTAATATGGCAGTCTTATAAATATAAGACTAAAGCTGTCGCTGATTAGCTCCATGAGGCCATCGCCTTAAGCTAGCTATTTGACACACAAACTGCGTCCATTATAAACCTTCGAACAAGGGAGGTTAGCCGCTTCATCCTGCCAGTCAGACAGCTACAGACGGCGTTTCAGGGTTGTTGCCCCTTATCAATGCAGCGTAGTCTTATATTTATAAGACTGCCATATTAGTATGGCGATAACTATTAATTTCCAGTAACGCTGCCGTAATCTCTTTTAGAGAGACTTAGTAATTTTAATATTTCTATTATATATATATATGTATGTATGTGTGTGTATATGTTTGTGTGTCTGTGTTTGTCCCCCCAACATCGCTTGACAACCGATGCTGGTGTGTTTACGTCCCCATAACTTATCGGTTCGGCAAAAGAATAAGTCCTGGGGTCGATTTGGTCGACTAAAGGCGGTGCTCCAGCATGGCCGCAGTCAAATGCTTGAAACAAGTACAAGAGCATTAACAACAATAATAACTCTTTCTCTTATAAGCACAAGGCCTGGAATTTTAGAGGAAGGGATCTCGTTGATTACCCCGTCTCCAGTGCCCAACTAGTGCGTATTTTATTGATTCCGAAAAGCTGAAAGGTAAAGTCGCCCCTGTTGGAATTTGAACTCAGAACCCGAAGAGCCAGAAAAATGTCACTATTTTGTCAGCTTACCACCTAAAAGTATTAATCAATAATATTAATGCAATAATAATTATACCACGTTAATGATATTTGTACTTTACATCAACAACTATAATAATGGTTTCTAATTATGACACAAGACCAACTATTTTAGGGAGTGCTCCACCGATTCTTTCATTTTATCGACCCCGAAAGATGAAAAACAAAGTCGACCTCGGCGGAATTTGAACTCTATACGAAAAAATACTGCTAAGTATGTTGTCTAGTGTGGTAACAATTCTGCCTGCTCGCCGCCTTAATAATAATAGTAATAATGATTTCAAATTTTAGTACGAGGCCAGCAATTTACAGGAAGTGGTGAAGTCGATTATAATGCTATTTTACAACAAAATCAACAACAACAACAACAATAACAATATTATTAGAAAGAAATTTAGGAGAAAAATGCTTGAAAACATTCTTGAAGTCTTTTTAGCCAACCAGTAACTTTAGAATTGTTTGAAAGGGACAACTTCAAGAAAGAGATGCTTTCTTTAGAATAAATCACAAAAAATGAATAAAAATGATAATAGATCTTATTTCAGGGAAATAAAAAGGATAGAAAATAATCTGTTTGTTTGTTGTGTGTGTTTATTGTTTTATTATTAACAGAAATATAACAGAAATCGATATAAATGGAAGAATTGTGGAATGTTAAACAATTCTTAATGTCAATGGTTTAAAAAAGACAATAGAAAACTAACAATTTATAAATACCATTGTAGTTTGCAAGCTCCATAAAAATAATAAATACCGAGGCTTTTAAATAAGACAATGGACAAATAAAATCATTTATAGAATACATTGTACCTTAATAACAACAAAAAAGTGATGTGAACGTCTCTTTAAATACAAAATAATCGAGAAAAGGAAAAATAAAGATTTTCCTGTCACTTATACATTTACTCGTGTGTCACTGATGACAGCTACTTCTTATCAGGCTTATAGTTGGTTGCTTTAAATGATAGAGGAAGGGATCTAGTTTTATCAGGCAGGCTCCTTCTATAATTAGATATGACGAACTTCAACAGTGTAAACAATGACTGCCAGGCGGGGTATGGCGATGAATATACAATTAATATTGTGACTTCAAGATTTTTCAGACGGGAAACAGTTGCAGGCCATATAATCAATAAATCTGTTCAAAAAACAACATTAAGAAATATAACAGGAGAGGTATTAACTGGAACGGTGGTTCAAATATTACTTCTTTCGGTTCTTTCTCGTTTCTTCCTTACATATTTGATTTGGTTTTACGAAGAATTTATTACAAATCATCTGCATTTTCTTTAAGCAATTCACAGTTGCAGGACAGTTGCTGCTGTGCTGCCAGAACAGGGAGATCCATTCTCAGTAAGCTGGTCTATAAGTTTCTTTTAAGTAGTGTTTGTTTTAGCTCCTGGAGTCTTTTATTGCGAGTTTCAGTGTTTGAGACAATTGTGGAGATTCTTCTACTAGATGAAAGGGAATATCATTCTTCGCGTGTTTGAGATGGTATGAAAAGAATAGTAAGTATTGTATAGAATCTGTTTGTTTGTTTGTTTGTAGTGAATGTTTGTTTCAATGTATTTTTTAAATCTGTTTTGATGATCAGTATATCCAGGAATGGTAGTTGAGTTTTACTGTATTCCATGGTAAAGTTTATATTATTGTTCATGCTGTTGCTCAGGTTTTTAAAATTTATAAGTTGTTTAAATGTGTGCGTCCATAGGATTAGGAAGTCATCTAAGTAACGCTTCCAGTTTTGTAGTTGACATTTGTAGTAGTTCAAGTCATATTTTAATTTTGATTGTTCGTATATCCAGACCTCCATGTAAGCCATGACTAGATTGGCGTAAGTCGGAGTAACTTTTGTCACCATCGCAGTGCCAGATATTTATTTGTAAATATTGCCATCGAAGTAACAAAAGTTGTTTTCGAGGATGAAATTTAATCCTTCAGTGATGAAACGTTTTTTAATTTTGTCTGGTATTTCATAAGGGAATTTCTCGAGCCAGAAATTTATTGCCTCTAGTCCATATTGGTGTGGGATTGGGGTATAGAGTTTTACCACATGAAAAGATGCAATAGTGGTATCATTATTTATGGATTTTGGGAGATGGTTTAACAGTCCAGATCGTCCCTTACAAGACTTGGTATGTATTTTAAAATAGGTTTCAGTAATATTGCTAAAATGTTGCTGAGTCTGTATGCTTCACAGTCGGGCCTGCTACGATTGGTCTAAATTTAAGATCGGTGGGATATGTATTTTATGCAATTTGAAGTTGGTTCTTTACATGCATTCTTAATAGCTTGATTCTTATGGATTTTTGGGAGACCGTAGAATTAGCTAGTCTTGCAATCAAAATGGATTAGGTAGTCACATTCTTTGTTTGTTAAACCTTTTTGGTGTCTGCGAATGAGTGTGTTCAGTTTAGTCACTGTCTTTGGTTTTTGGTGATTATTTACCTTTTCGTAGTTGGTCATATATTGTAATATAGATAGTATATCTCTTTTTTAGTGTTCAATATTCATAACTCTAGCACATCCCTTATCTACTTCCTTAATTATAAAGTTGTTATTGTTTTTCAGTTCGTGTATAATATCCCATTCCTTTCGACTGGTATTGCACTTGATTTTAGGGTGTGGAAGTTCTTTGTAAAGGAAGGTAGACAGGTTTCGGAGCTGCCTTGAGGCCGTAGTGAAAGCTGAGGCGGATACTTTTAGTAAACTGTCATCTCTCAGCCATATTTTAGTTAATATTTTTGATATTTCAAATACTTTATTTTTGGCTGGATATTGTGTTTTTCTTTTCCTTTTATGCAAACTGTCAAATTTAGTCTGAACACCCTGTATATAATTTCTTATTATGCTCCGAACTCGACCAACGCTGTTTTTCTGAAACAGGTGTATACTAAATTCTAACACCAGGTTACTAGTATCGCTATACCTGAGTGAAATATATCATATATCATAATATATCATATATCATTTATGATATATGATATCATGATATATCATATATCATAAATACACACACACACATCACACACACACACACACACACATATATAAAAGAAGGAAAGAAAATGGAGATTAGAAAGCTAATTGTTTATTATTAACAGCAAATTGGTCATCTTCACTTACATCCGTAAACAATTATTAACTTTCTAATTTCCATTTTCGTTTCTTCTTTTTCTTCTATATGTTTTTATAGACACTGATTATTTTAACGA
>NW_021836369.1:5000-10000 GCF_006345805.1 Octopus sinensis
TTGCTTGCTTGCTACCTTACTTACTTACATTCTTGCTTGCTTGCTTGCTTACTTACTTGCTTGCTTGCTTACTTACTTACTTACTTGCTTGCTTACTTGCTTGCTTGCTTACTTGCTTACTTATTCGCTTGCTTGCTTGCTTGCTTACTTGCTTACTTACTTGCTTGCTTGCTATCTTGCTTGCTTGCTTGCTTACTTACTTACTTACTTGCTTGCTTGCTATCTTGCTTGCTTGCTTACTTACTTAATTACTTACTTACTTGCTTGCTTGCTTGCTTACTTACTTACTTGCTTGCTTGCTTGCTTACTTGATTGCTTGCTTGCTTACTTACTTGCTTTATTGCTTGCTTACTTATTTGCTTGCTTGCTTACTTACTTACTTGCTTGCTTGCTTGCTTGCTTACTTGCTTGCTTGCTTACTTACTTGCTTACTTACTTACCTGCTTGCTTGCTTGCTTGCTTGCTTGCCTGCCTGCTTGCTTGCCTGCTTGCTTGCTTGCCTGCTTGCTTGCTTGCTTACTTACTTGCTTGCCTGCTTGCTTGCTTGCTTATTTACTTACTTACATGCTTACTTACTTGCTTGCTTACTTACTTGCTTGCTTACTTACTTACTCATGTTTGTTCCTTCTCGAGCCATGCCTGGCTTATAAGGGCCGGTTTCCCGGTTTCTTGGCGTATAGGTTCCCCACCTGGACGGGACGCAGGTCCGTCGCAGGTGAGCTGCAAGATGCAGGAGGAAAGAGTGAGAGAAAGTTGTGGCGAAAGAATCAGCAGAAGTTCGCCATTACCTTCTGCCGGATCCGCGTGGAGCTTAGGTGTTTTCGCTCCTAAACACACACATCGCCTGCTCTGAGAATCGAACCCGCGATCCCTTCGACTGCGAGTCCGCTGCTCTAACCACTAGGCCATGTGCCTCCACTACATACTTATATACTGATATATAAGGACACATAACTATATATATATATATATACATATATATATATATATATGAGAAATCTAATGTAATTAGATTAAAATTGCTAATACCCACATTCTGTAAACAGACATGTCTTGCTCTACACTTGGCAGATATAACGATTGTAGAGGTGGTACTTGCGCGCTTCATTGTTAGTTGACCTGCCTTTCACACAAGGAAAAATTATTACAATCGCTATTCAAATCAAACACAAACCAGAACCTAAGTGACGTAAGTGACACACTAATTTGCATATCATGTGATTGTCAGCATTTTATAGTTTAAGACGGCGAGCAGGCAGAAACGTTAGCACGCCGGGCGAAATGCTTGGAAGTATTTCGTCTGCCGTTACGTTCTGAGTTCAAATTCCACCGAGGTCGACTTTGCCTTTCATCCTTTCGGGGTCGATTAAATAAGTACCAGTTACGTACTGGGGTCGATATAATCGACTTAATCCGTTTGTCTATCCTTGTTTGTCTCCTCTATATTTAGCCCCTTGTGGGTAATAAAGAAATAGGTATTTCGTCTGCCGCTACGTTCTGAGTTCAAATTCCGCCGAGGTCGACTTTACCTTTCATCCTTTCGGGGTCGATTAAATAAGTATCAGTTACGCACTGGAGTCGATATAATCGACTTAATCCGTTTGTCTGTCCTTGTTTGTCCTCTCTGTGTTTAGCCCCTTGTGGGTACTTAAGAAATAGGTATTTCGTCTGTCTTTACGTTCTAAATTCAAATATTTTCGGGGTTAATGAATTAAGTACCAATTCCATACTGGGTCGATCTAATCGAGTGCCCCTCCTCCCCAAAAATTTCGGGCCTTGTGCCTAGAGCAGAAAAGAATATTTTATAGTTCAGAGCTGTGACAAGGTCAACAACGATACGAATAGTAAAAGCTAGCCGCTGTTTTTCTTGCTCTATACTTTTTATTTTGTAGTTTCAGCTCAGGGCTGTGGCCATGCTGGAGCACCGCCGTCTTGCTACACTGCTATTACTGAGAGCCTCCTTTAATATGTGGCACTTGGTGAAGAATGGAGTTTGATGTAGCTACCCTCATTTGTACCTCTTGCCGTGAGGTAGGGTTCATCTGGGACTCTCGACAGGAAGAGGTCCAGCCTTGATTTAAAAACGCCAACATCTACTTTGTGCCGGTTCCTCAGGCTCTTCATCACTTCCATTGTGATAGCCTGTGGTTATCACTTCTCTGTATGTGTCTTTAATATACAGAACGTTCCCTTCAGCTGCTTTCCCTCAGATGTGTATTTGTTGCTGGCCACACACCATGTTACATATCTATAAAATAATCTATGCTAGTGACGTCATATCTATAAATTTCTCGGTCACTCGCAGAAGCATTTGTTATGGTAATAGAAACTTATACGCTTCGTTAAAATTACCTATTTCTTTACTGCCCACAAGGGGCTAAACATAGAGGGGACAAACAAGGACAGACAAAGGGATTAAGTCGATTACATCGACCCCAGTGCGTAAATGGTACTTAATTTATCGACCCCGATAGAATGAAAGGCAAAGTCAACCTCGGCGGAATTTGAGCTCAGAACGCAACGGCAGACGAAATACCGCTAAGCATTTCGCCCGGCGTGCTAACGTTTCTGCCAGTTCGCCGCTTCGTTAAAATTGCCGTAGACGATGGGAGTCTGCTCCCTTTTGAGCTTGTTATGGGTCTTCCTGTTATCTTTTCTTTCCTTCTCTCGTTCTTCCCCCTATCCCATCTTTCTATCCTTCCCCTGAGTCCTTTAGGACATCGTTCCTTTTTAGTATTACTACTACACGTCTTAATGCTGTTTTATAATCGAAAGGCCTTCTTTGTGAGTGTGTGTGTTTGTGTGTGTGTGTGTGTGTGTATGTGTGTGTGTGTGTGTGTGTGTGTACATACAGTAATAGCTCAATATACGAATTAATTTGTTCCCGGAGGCTGCTCGTAAAGCGAAAACACGTAAAGCAGAGCAATAACTTCCCATAATAGCAATGTTATAAAATCTCTCTATATATAAACGGCAAAATGTCTGTGTGTGCGCGTCCCTTATACAAATCCACAATTTTTCAGTTAGAGGGCTCGCACTTTCTATGGCCATTCAAAACCGTCCAAGTGTGGTAGTGCACATCTTTACATTTCCCCAGTCACTCACCCCGCAGATCCATTAAAAAATCTGTGTTTAGCCCCTTGTGGGGTCATAGTGTTAGTCGTAATTCGTTTCCTGAAAAATCTCTATATATATAAACGGCAAAGTGTCTGTGTATGTGTCCTTTATACAAATCCACAATTCTTCAGTTAGAGAGCTCGCTTTTTCTATGGCCATTCAAAACCGTCCAAGTGTGGTCGTGCACATCTTTACATTTCCCCAGTCACCCCGCAGAGCCATTAAAGAATCAATAGAAGTGACTTTTTGCGAATTTTCTATCCAAAACCCAGTCAAAATGCCCGAAACTTGATACGCCAATTGAATGCCAGCTAGCTGTATGTGATTGGTCGGAGATTTGGACAGTACTCGCGTGTATGTGCGCACGCACGCAGCTGTATATGCATGCACTAGCACTATGACATGGCGTTGCCGGGTCATAGTGCTAGTGCTACCTATAAAATTTTATAATACTCGTAAATAAATGGCAATAAAACAGCAATGGAATGTAAAGAATATTTTATGTAAAGTAAAACGAATGTCAAGATCATTTGTGATAAGAAATATTATTATTATAATCGTTTTCTGAATCACTTTCACTGACACTAGACTCACACCATCACTTGTAGACGCGACCGCCGATTCACAAGCACTCGTAGACGGACTTGTAGATTTATTTTTAGAAAACAATTATAGAGTTGTTTGCTTAGAAGATTTTTTTCAGTCTCCATAAATTTCTCGGTAACACGCAAAAAGCATTTGTTATGGTAGCAGAAGCTTTCGCACTTCGTTCAAAATTTGGATCTTGTGATTGAAAAAACACGTAAACCCGGGATTTCGTAAAGTCGGTTCCTCGTAAAGTGAGGTATTATTGTGTGTGTGTGTGTGTGTGTGTGTGTGTGTGTGTGTGTGTGTGTATGTATGTATGTATGTATGTGTGTGTGTGTGTGTATGTATGTATGTATGTATGTATGTATCGTCTATTTTTTAATTATTATAAATCTTCCACTGAGGATGGTTAGGAAGCCGGTTTCCAACAAAGATACATCTGTAGGATGTAATTAACACAGACAAATTCACATTCGGAACTTGAGGAAAGTCTTGCATATCTTTACTGTTCCACTCACAGATTGCACTTGTAAATGTACGAATTAGCCGGTCGATTTCTTTTTCTGAAAATCTCAGTTTATCCAGATTCTCCTTTAAGCATTTACTAACAAAACCTAATGCTCCAATTGTTATTGGTATGAATATGAATTCATAGTCTGGATATAGAACCTGGAGGTTTCGAAGCAGTTATCCATAGATATCCTCTTTTTCTTTGATCTTCAAAGAGATATTTATATCTACAGGACAGCTGACCTCTATGATGGTACATACCTTTGCCCCTGTGCCCCAAACAACAATATCCGGCCTGTTATGTTTACCTTTGATAGAGGTTTTGATGGAAATATTCCACTAGTATTCCTTGAGTTGGTGTTTATGAATGTATTCTCTAACAAGATTGTATGCATGTATGTACGTACGTATCCAATAATTGTGTCATTATTCATTATCTATGTCATGTCACAAATCTGTCGTATTGCCGAAAGGTCCCCCACGTGTTTACAAAAGACATGTGTCATATGTTTATATTTCTGTTACTCTCCTGATTTTTCATTTTCTCTTTATTTTTCTTCGATTTAACACCCTGCCTTTTCTGTTTCCTTTTTCTGTCCTTCACATCCGCTCACATATCCCAACAGCATTTTTGCTGTTGACGCCACCAAAATGAACAATCTCATCGTTAAAGGCGCGAAATCGTTCTGAGTTTTGGACGATAACTGAGGAGGGATGAGCGTATCCATGTCTTGTGTGTGCTTTTTCCGTGTGTTCCTTTGTTGCCTTTGTCCACGTATGTGATT
>NW_021836369.1:17500-20000 GCF_006345805.1 Octopus sinensis
AGAACTTTCTAGCTTCTTGTACATTAGGTTTCCCATCTTCAGTACTTCGTTCTCCACTATTTATTTGGTTTATAAAATCTCCTCTGGCCTGTCTCAAATAATCTATTCAGTTGATATTGGTCTATTCTTTTTTGATATCTGGAGAGCTTGCCTGCTACTGCTATGATAATCTGTTTCAACTCTTCTATTACTATCCAAAATCCTTTCTTTTTTACTAAGTATCTTTTCTCAAGGGAAGATTTGCATATCGTGTTCCCTAACCTGTTCAGTTTCCAGGCTTCTATTCGACTCGGATCTTGTCTTAAAATCTTCACCTTATTTTGTAATCTCCTTTTCCACATTTGTTCTTTTTTAATCTTTCCCTGTGAGATATCTAATCTTCTGGTGACTACTAATCTTCCTGTCTAGATCAATAAGTTAGTGTCTTCTACATTTTTAGTATCTATCCTACTGATAGCAGAATCTACCTTCCTAGCCATTTCTATCAACTTCCCTTTGTTGGTACCTTTTAATCCTGGCAATCTTTTTCTTACTTCTTTACTCATTACTTCCTGCAACTCATCTAAAATCTTCTGATCTTCCTCACTTAAATCACTTAAGTCATTGGTGCCAGTTGTCCCTTCCTTATTGGTAGAGCTATTATCATTCTTTCTTTTAGATTCCTCTCTGCTTTGAGCTGTATCTCCTATGTTGTTCTTTGTCTTTCCTACTACCTGGTCTATTATTATTATTATTGAGGTCGACTTTGCCTTTCATTCTTTTGAGATCGGTGAAATAAGTACCAGTTACGCACTGAGGTCGATATAAACTTGAGATTACATAGAAAGTATTTTGCGTAGGATATGAGCACTATCTTTTGAATTTCTGCCATTTTGAGGTTTCCTGGTATCTGCAATCAGCCCCTTTTGCCATCATTCCCAGGGCACCTATGACAACAGGTATTGTTTTAGTCTTCAGGTTCCACATTTTGATAATTTCTATTTCAAGATCTTTATATTTGCTCAGTTTTTGGTAGGTCTTGACAGATACGTTTATATCGATTGGGACAGTCATATCAATGAGGAGGCATGATTGTTTTTTCAATGAGGGAGGCATGATTTTTATCTGAAGTTTATTATTATTATTGTTGTTGTTGTTGTCATCAAAGCCTTTAGTACTTTCTTGCATTTGATCCTTTTTGTTGTCTATGAATTAACAGGAATCGATGTCATCGACTTGACACCCCCTCTCCCCTCCCCTCAAAATTGCTGGCCTTGTGCCAAAATTAGAAACAAATTATTCTCTAGGTTGTGAATTAGCAGAATCGGGAGAGCGACGGACAAATGTTTTGTGGCATTTGGTTCTGAGTTCAAATCCCACCGAAGTCAACTCTTTGCTTCCTTCTTCGGGGATCGATAAGATAACTGTATACCTACCTCAGATAAGCGGAGTTTGTTCTTTTGAATGGCTCTGAAACATAGAGAGTCACCTGCAACAACTACAAATAGATCCAGACTTTCATCAACAAATGTCTCCGGCAGATCCTCCATCTGAAGTGGTTCGACAGAGTGCCAAACACCGACCTGTGGGAAAGGGCCAACCAAAAGCCCATACATGTTCAGATTAGACGAAGGAAATAGAGATGGATCGGACACACACTGCGGAAAGAACCCTCAAATGTGACACGACAAACACTTGACTGGAACCCGCAGGGGAAAAGGAAGCGAGGACGCCCGAAGCAGACATGGAAGCGGAGCATTTTGGACGAGCTCAGGACCACCGGCCTGACATGGGAAGCGGCCAAGAAACACGCCAATGACCGCAAAAAATGGAAAACAATTGTTGAGGCCCAATGCTCCACAAGGGGCAAAAAGGATTAAGAGATACCTACCTTAAACTATATCTTCTGGGGCCTAGAGTAATCGCAGACACATAGATAGGCCAAGGCTTCACGGGTTTGAGCTCCTAGCCTGTTTCTTCTTCATATCAAAAATATCTGTTTCTTTATTGCCCACAAGGGGCTAAACATAGAGGGGACAAACAAGGACAGACAAACGAATTAAGTCGGTTACATCGACCCCCAGTGCGTAACTGGTACTTAATTTATCGACCCCGAAAGGATGAAAGGCAAAGTCGACCTCGGCGGAATTTGAACTCAGAACGCAACGACAGACGCAATACCGCTAAGCATTTCGCTCGATGTGCTAACGTTTCTGCCAGCTCGCGGCCTTCATATCAAAGATATCGTTTTGATCAAGATTCAAATATATCCTTTCTCATAGAATACAAGTTACAAACACTTGTTATTCAGCCTCTGGTTTCGCTCGAACTAAATCAATAACTAAAACGTCACCAATGGGCAAATTTAATGGAATTATTAATTCTAAAGGCGTGGCTGTGTGGTAAGAAGTTTGCTTCTCAACCAGATGGTTCCGGGTTCAGTCCTACTGCGTGGCACCTTGGGCAAGTGTCTTCTACTATATCCTCGAGCTGATCAAAGCCTTGTGAGTGAATTTGGTAG
>NW_021836370.1:0-7500 GCF_006345805.1 Octopus sinensis
TAATCAATCAATTATTTACTTAGGAATAAAGTCCGAATTTTGCAATAGAACCAGCTCTCGAGTAAAATCTTCATCTCTTTGACATAATTCATTTCTAGCATATGCATATGATCAAAAATTTTGGAGGGAGGGTGCAGTCTATTACATCAACCCCAGTACGTAACTGGTGTTTGTTTTATCGACCCCGAAAGGATAAAAGGCAAAGTCGATCTCGGCGGAATTTGAACTCAAAACGTCAAGGCGGACATAATGCCGTTAAATATTTGGCCGGCGTGCTAACGATTCTGCCAGCTCACCGCCCTTTTTTTCGGCATAATAAACATTTCTTTATCGTTGAAAAATCAAAAGCTGCGGCTTTCGTCCGGGCAAATAAAAAATAATCCGTTTATAGAAATATTGTTTCAGAAATTACGATTTCTTTCACAACCAGGTGAAACGAAAACGCTCCAACAGTTACAGTTAACAATGTCAGCACGAATTTATAACTAGTTATTAATTCAAACCCACCTCGACCGGTATTTGAACACGCGATCTTGAGATTTACATTCAATAGAGACTTGGAGCTGGAGAAAGAAATAGAAATCATAGACAAGAAAAGAAAATATATTTTGCAAAACGTGTGGTGTTGGTGAAATGTGTGGGAAGGTTTGCGATGGCTGGGTGACTTTTGGGGTTGTTTAGGTGCTGATGGTGAAGGGCTAATGTGGAGTCGGATATTTTTGAGTTGTAATTTACATTTTTGTTCAGTCATCCGTTTCTAGTTTCATCGGGTAGCAGTGGGGTGGGACGGTGAGTTGTCTAGCGGTGCGATGCCGTATGGTGTGGTGTGACGCAGTGTACTGGAGTGGTGTACCAAAGTGTGAGGTAGTGCACTGTGGTGCAGTGGTGAGATAGCGGGGTGGGGGTGTAAATTGTGTTGTGTAGTTTTTTATCTCTCATCTCTTACTTGTTTCACTAACCCTTGAAGAATTTTTAGTCAAATGAATACTTGAATTTTTTTTTAAATCAGTACTTATTCTTGAATTTAAAAAAAAAATTAGGACTTATTCTATCGGTTTCTTTTGCCGAAGCGCTAAGTTACGGGAACGTAACCTCACCAGCATCGGGGAGACAAACATAGAAACACACAGACATATATATATACATATACATATATACAACGGACTTCTTTCAGTTTCCGTCTACTAAATCCACTCACAAGGCTTTGGTCAGCCCGAGGCTATAGTAGAGGACACTTGGCCAAGGTGCCACGCAGTGGGACTGAACCCGGAACCATGTGGTTGGTAAGCAAGCTACTTACCACACAGCCACTCGTGCTCCTATAAATGGTAATTATAAACATGATGTGATGATATGAGTATGAGTTTTTCTGATGCCGACGATACAACGATGACGATAATGAGGACGATGATTCATATTATGATGATAATAATGTGATGATGGAGATGTGAAAGTTAAAATCGTGATGACAATAATAACAGTCTGGAGATGCTGACGACGACGACGACGATGACGATGTTTATTATTATTATTATTATTATTATTATTATTATTATTATTATTATTATTATTATTATTACTGTTATCTTTATTATTATTATTATTATTATTATTATTATTTTTTCATTATTATTATTATTATTATTATTACCCGGACGGCGACGGAGACAACGATGATGAGTGATAGTGATGATATTGATGAGGGTGGTGGCGGTGGTGGTGGTGCCGATAATAGTAATCATCGCATCGAACGCGATGATGACAATGATGGTGCTGATGACTATCTTGGACTAGGAATCTACCACGATTCAGTTATTGATTAATAAAATGCAAATATTAGTCATCCACCTAAAATATTTATTTTTTTTTTTGCTTTCCGTTTTCTCAATCGTTTTTCTCGGAGTACACTGTATTCTACTTTAGCTTTTTAATGCCACAATCATTAATTATGCAGGCAGATACTTACCTTCCAATGAATATTCGAACGCGCGTGTGTATTATATGTTGAAACGTATCGAAATTAAGATGATATTTGGGTCGTCAACAGACGAGAGGTTGAGCGTGTCGGCATCAGTTGTTTTTGTTTTTCCTCATAAATTGTTCTCCTGTCTCTATATACTACATTTTTCATTATATGTGTGTATCTATATATAGGTATACTATAGATATGCATGTTTATATATGTATGTATGTATATATGTGCATGTACGTATGTCTGTATATATTTGTATGTATGTACGAATATATATATATATATACAATATACATATATACACACGTCCATGTATGTGTGTACATGTGTTTGTATTTGTGTATGTGTGTTTGCATAGGTATGTATATATGTATGTATGCAAAACATTCTTATACATCTAATCATGCATACCTGCATTGTTTTACGGCTGTTCTGGGAGAAAGGTTCTTCTTCGACAACATCTTCAAGGGTTTACAACCAATCATATTGATAACTGTACTTATTTCAAATGGCTACTAACATTCTAATTTTATGAGTTTGTTGATAGAATCTTGTCTTAAATTTATTAGCAGATATTCCTATGTAAATAATATTATTTCTGTTATGTCGAAAGACGTTTGCATATACGGCCAATTTTTTTCAGGTCATTACCATTGATAAGGCATACTGTCTAGGAATGGTAATTGCATATTTGTGTTCTGTCCTCGATTGGGTTCTGATGACTCACATTATTTCTATTTTGGGATTATTATTATTATTGATGACTACTACAATGTTACAAAAATACCTTAGATTTGAATAGCCAATAAAAGCACTAGGATTAGATTTCAAGAATCAGAATGTAAAGGTGGAAGCTAGGGTTTCTCTTACGTCACCTGCAGAGCCATCTAAAGACGAAAGTACTTGCTGCAATGCAAGGACGGAATATCTAGCTATGAGTAAAAACATTTTTGCAGGAATCTGCAAATTAGCATTGAATTCCTTTTTCCCTATTAGGGATTTTCCTTTCCATACACACACATGCACTCACGCTCACGTATACATCCTCAGATATAAATATATAAACAAATACACATATATACTGTTAGACGGATCTTAATATACATATACACATGCACAAAAACCAACGCGTACAGATATATACATGCATGTATACGTGCACAAATATATACATATATAAAGAGGAATAGATGGATAGATAAACACAGAGAGAGAAGAGAGAGAGAGAGAGAGAGAAAGAGAGGCAGATGAAGATATATACACATACTCGGATGCATGTTATACACTCGTGTATATGTATATATATATATATGAATATACATTTTTGTGTATATATATATACATATATATGCATATCCATGTATATATATATGCATATGTATATGTGTGTGCGTGAATGTGTGTGTTTATGTGTGTATATATGTATATTTATACATGTATACGTGCATCTATAGAAGTATATAGACATGCTTCCGTACATAAGCATGCGTTTACAAATATTTGTAGTCTTCCTCCTCCTCCTCCTCCTCCTACTACTACTACTACTACTACTACTATTACTACTACTACTAGACAGCGGACAGCGATACTACAAAACACATCAGGAAAGCATTCCGCTGGGTTTTTTTTCTTCCATTTTTTAATATTTCCTCCCCTTCCTTGTTTGTGGCATTTACCATAAGGGTGTTTCCAGTGTAAGACAAAAATGTTTGCGTTAGATAAGTGGCCAACTGGGACCTTAAGTATATTTATTTATTTATTTATTTATTTTGATCCCTAAAATGTAGTGGGAGCTGAAACAACCTAAAATGCTCCTTCCGTCATGTCTATACGTTTTATAAAGTCAATGAGCCGGAAATCCGAAATTGCACCTATGTGTGTGTGTGTGTGTGTATGTTTGCGGGAACAGATATATCATCTGTGTGTGCATGTGTGTACACCAAATATATATGTACGTGTCTGTGTGTATTACATGTATTAATATAAGTATAAGTATACTTGTGTGTGTGTGTGTGTGTGTGTGTAAGTATATATACGTTTGTATGTATGTGCATATGTATACATTCGGATATATGTGTTCACCCCATACATATATATACTATATGTATATATATACATATATTTACATATGTTTGTGCAGTCGATATATATATATATATTATATATATATATATATATAATATATATATATATATATATTACTTAGATACAGAGTCATATACATAAGCATATCTTTATACTTGTTCTAATATATACATATGAATGCTTGTATATATATATATATATATATATATATATATGCAAATGTGCTTATATATACATATAAACCATACAGGCATATATATATATATATATATACTTCTTCCAAGTAAGTTTTATATATATATATATATATATATATATACATACACACATACACACACACACATATATATATAATTACAGACAGACACACACACACACACACACACATATATATATATATATATATATATATATTATATATATACATACATACAGACACACATAACACACAACTGGAACATGTGGTGTAATATATTTTGATGTAATAAATATGTATTGGGTTACAATTTGAACTGCTATTTGTTATTTGTATTTTTGTTTCGTTTTTAGGGTCTTTTTTTTTCTTCCTCTCTGCTTCTCTTACTGACGTTTCGGCTTGATCGGAAGCCATGGATTTTATTTATGCTTTTATTTATTATAATTTTATAATAATACTAATTTTCTTTTTTTTTTTTTATGTTCCATCTCTTCTTCCATTTCATGTGTGTTTAGGCGTGGCTTTGTGGTTTAGCAGTTCGTTTCTCGCAGCACGGCAATTTGGTGTCTTCTTTTAGCTCTACTGATGGCTTGGAATTACTAAAAGGAAATTGTACCAAAGACCCATCGCCTCAGTCTATCTGCCACGCAATCTGTTTGGCCGTCGTCTCTTTCTCTTTTTCCTCGTACATATATGTCAGAGGTTCTCAAACTTGTTGGGCCACCCTGCACCCTTCATGACCAAATAATACCCTGAGCGCCCCACCCCTATTTACGTATAAATAAATATTTTATGTTTTTACTAATTTATATATACTATGAATCATTTGATATTTAATATAATATTATATAATTGTATATATATTATATAAATATATTATATATATATATATATATATACAAATTATATATAAAAGAATTTATTGAAATTGAGATTCAATTGAATTAGGTACTTACGTTGAATCAACAAGTCAGTCTGGTATTATCACCACAGCTCGAAGCACATATATATATATATATAAAGACTGTATAATTGTAAATAAATCATAATTATAACGGGGAGGGTTGCAAAAACCCGTACATGTCTACAAATAGCAGTCAAAAACGCTGTAAAGCCACTATAACCACTCATATTATATCTCTTCACGATAAAACCTCTCGGCAGGCGACATGACATAAAATTCAAAACTTAAATAAAGCTTTAGTCTTCTCTTGCAATTTCGGAGTTAGGAACCCAAAAGTTTCCACTCTTCTCATACGCTTAAAATCGATAGTTTTGTTAATTATCTCCGTGTTATAGATCAGTTCTTTTTAATAAGATTCGAAATTTTCTATTCTGAGATGAAACTGGATCTTTTTTTTTTAACTTCTCATGATTTATTTATTTATTTAGTTATTTATTTATTTATTTATTTGTGTATTCATTTATTTTGTAATTTCTAATCTTCTCACGTACATTACATATTGATTCGTTTGCAGACTTCTGGGTTTGTGAACTTTTACCTACTCAACATCAACTTGTATATTCTTTTACTAATGGAGAGGTGTATATATATATATATATATCAGATGCCATGATAGATCGTTAGCTACTACACACATTTTTTCCTCTCCTTGTTTCTCTCCTTGTTTTTTTTTCTGTGTCCCTTTCTGTAGAAGAGCGTAGGCTCGAAACGTAAAAGATTTTTTCTATTCCTGAGCGCTATACTAATACATCTGTTTGTTTGTACACCGCCTGCCTTCGTCTTTGTGTTTATTTTCGTAACATTTCCCTTTATATATATATTATATATATATATATATATATATATATATATATATATATATATATATCGTATATATATATATAATATATATATATATATATATATATATTACTCATAAAATACAGTGTACATTTAAACACATAAGGAATCCACTCGTGGGATTCAACACGCTAGAAAGAACAGCTAGGTTCTACAACCACAAAATTAGGGATAAAATTTGACAGGAACAAAATGAAAAAATAAAACCTCCTACCATCTAGTTTCGTGGACCAACTGGTTTCTGATTTTAGTTTAGCAAATAAATAATATTCGCCAGGTGAAATCTTCTTCAACAAGTACACCTTAAATTAAATATATAAAACACGAGGCAACCAACTATGTGCCTCTTGTTTATACATCCAAAATTTTAAAAAATCTACTGCGTAGACGCAGTAGATTTATGTGTTTAAAAGAACACTGTATTTTATGAGTAATACATAGTCTTTGGACTAAATTTCTACGCACTAGGCTACTGGAAGTGAAAATTTCTATTAATTTCCATTTCCCTTCGATATGATTAAGTATATATATATATATATAACGGGAAGCTTACGAAAATAAGCAAAAGACGAAGGCAGGTGGAGTACAAACAAACAATTGTATTAGTATGGCGCTCAGGAATAGAAATAAAACAAGTCTTTTACGTTTCGAGCCTACGCTCTTCAACAGAAAGATTCACAGAAAAGAAACACGGAGAGAGACAAGGAGAGAAAAAAATGCGTGCAGGAGCTAGACAATATTAAAAATGAGGATAACTCCGAAGTAGCAATAGCATAACTTTTAATTCTATAATTATATACTGCCTTTTAAGACCAACAAATGTTTTAATTGCACCGATTGGTAATCGTTGCAATTGATATCCCTCGATGGCCGTTTAATAATTTTTCCGTTTATAAACTCTGCGTTGTATAATGTAAAGTTATCCGTTAGGTCGGACGCGAGCAATCTCTATTTCAAGTTGTTAATGGATAATCATTTTTATAATCTACCATTTCAAGACCTTGTATAGTTTAAATGATAATTACTCATTTATATTTGGCAAGTGTAAATTTCCTCGTGTGCAAACATCTGAATGTCTGCTCCTATCTAGAATTTATTTCTATTGAAATATACTGTCTACGTTTCAATTAATTCTGGAAATTTTGAAGAATTAATTAAAATAACTTTGCCTCTATTAGGTTGGCATTTGTTATTTACATTAACATGATATTTCGATGGAGTCTTAATTTATATAACTTTAATCATAATCATATTCTTACTACACTTCTGGTGAAATACACTGCCTTTGTTTGAGTTAATCTTCAAAATCATGAAGCATTTGGTAAAATAACTTAGTTGTAATTAAGTTTGCACTTCGACAACTAAGTTGGTTTTCCTGACAAAATAAATAACGAGAAATTTTCACGGAAAGTTTTCATTTGGATTAAATTATGACATGAAAGT
>NW_021836370.1:15000-17500 GCF_006345805.1 Octopus sinensis
TATACAGGGATCGATAGATAGATAGATAGATAGATTAGATAGAGATAGATGATAGATAGATAGATAGATGGATAGATAGATAGAAAGGTAGGTAGATAGATAGATAGATAGATAGATAGATAGATAGATAGATAGATAGATAGATAGCAAGAGGGAGAAGTGGAGAGAGCGTGAAAAGAACGAGGGAGAGGAAGAGAGAGAAAAAAGCGTTACACTTCGATAGTTTTGCTAAATAAGGACATGTGTTAAACGTTAACATGACGCTGTGGTGGTGGTGGTGGTGGTGGTGGTGGTTGTAGTGGTGGTGGTGGCGGCGGCAGCGGTGGTGACCATGGATACCGTCGTAATTATTGTTGTTGCTGTTATATAAGCCGAGGCGAACTACGATACAGCCAACATAAGGCGAAATGCGTTCCAGCCGTGACGATTCCGTGTTTTAGTCAGCATTTCCCAGCCTACAGTCACACCAGATACGAAGCATGCATGGATAGAATAAGATTTGGCTGATATTCCAACTGGATCGAGCGATCAGATAAGTCCATGGGGGTGGTGGTGGTAGCGGTGCTCGTCGTATTCGGAGGGGATGGTCATGTTTGTAGTATCTAATATTCGCAGTGGTTGTTGTCACTCTCGTTTTTAAACCTAAGCCACCATTGATCAGATATTTCCATGATCAAATTTGCTCCAGCCGTAACTTGTCCGTCTTTCTCCTGTCTCCAGAAATGCCCCAGAGACGACCACAAAAACCTAACTCTTTCTAGGACCGTTACAACTATTCCAACTGTAATTATTACGTTTATTTTTTTTTCTTTATAATTCTTCTTGTTTCAGTCATTAGACTGCCGCCACGCTGGTGCACGACCTTGAAGAATCTTTAGTCGAACGATTCGACCAAGTAGTTTTTAAAAGCTTGGTACTTTTAAGTACCAAAGTCTAAATCTATAGCATATTAAACAGTAATTCTTCAAGCAGCTGCAGCCGAAATGGCTTTTGTTATGCCACACCAGAGATTTCTACCCGTTCACTGCTATTTGGCTTTAGTAGGGCCTCAATTTCTCTCTGTTAATAACAACCATGTATTTAATAATAGTATTAAATTTTCAAAGTTCATATGAAAAATAATAACAAAAACAAGTAGAGATTGCGACCTCGATGCTGGACTAAAAATAACCTAATGATGTCCAAGCTTTATACGCTAAACCTATTCGATTTTTAAAATTTTGTTTGATCCGAGTTGAAACCGGTTAGCCAGATGGATTATTTTTTATGTGGTTGGATAGCGCAAGCTCTTTACCACACAGCTACACATGTGCGTCTTCGTGTGTATTGTTTAGGCTTCAATGGTATGATCTCTTTTGGCCCTCAAATAAGGTGCAAACTGGTTCAATATACCAGCAGGTAAAGTTCCTTTCACTTACATGTTCCCGTCTGCAGATTTCCCAGCTGGGGTTGATACCAGTGTATTTGTAATAGAATACCTGTTGGCAGCACATTGCAGTCTGGTATTGAATGATGATGGTGGTGGTGGTGGTGGTGATGACTGCGGTGGCGATAATGATGATGGTGATATTCATCACCACTCCTATCACACCTTATCATCATCATCATCATCATCGTCATCATCATCATCATCATCATCACCAACATTGTCATCATCATCGTCATTATCATCGTCATCATCATCGTTATCATCGTCATTATCATCGTTAGCATTATCATCAACGTCGTCATCATCATCATCATCACCACTACTAACGTCATCATCATCATCATCAACAGCAACACTATCATCATCATCACCATCACCATTCATTCTTCACCCCCACCCCGCCACCATCCATTCCTTCATCAGTGTCTATGAGACACTGATGAGACAAGGCATTTGTTGCGTGCAACCTATATAGATATCACCATGGCATATTAACCATGTAATGAATTAATCATCTCACCAGGGTACGGTATGGCGTATCGGAAATATAATACATTGGATATCAGTATGCTTTGAGAGAAAAATAAATAAAAATCAAGAGGTATTGGATGTATAAATGTGCAATAATCGCAACGTAGCATATCTGACAAGAGACAAGATTTATGGGAATGGAGGGAGCAAGGTGAGATACTGAAGCATCATGGGTATACTTCATTCTTTTCCTCCATGGTATGTGTGTGAGCGTTTGTGTTGATTAACCGTCGTCGTGATCATCATCATTTCAGGAAACAGTTTGGTATTCAAAAGGTTTACAGGACATATACGTGTTTCATAAAATGCCAAAATGATTGCATAACAATGGTGGTAACATTGTGCAATCATGCAACACAACTGATCGGTGTTCCGCCATAAATACAACTATCTGTATTTGAAACTCCAGATATATATATATATATATATATATATATATATACACTTTTCTTCAATAGACAACTGATCAAACCTCGCAAACCATATGTGCTTGACCTTGTTTAGATTATTGGGTATTTTGATTCACTTGTATATACCAAA
>NW_021836370.1:22500-28046 GCF_006345805.1 Octopus sinensis
GGTGCGGGTTTGTATATATATATATATATATATATTATATATATATATATATAAATATATATGTGTGTGTGTGTGTGTATAGATATATGTATGTAACGCATATGTGTATATACACACATATGCACACACACATCTATGTGTGTGAAGGCGCGTGGCTTAGTAGTTAAGGTATTCGGCTCGCGTTCGTAGGGTCGCGAGTTCGTTTCCCGGCGGCGTGTTGTGTTCTTGCGCAAGACACTTTATTTCATGCTATTCCAATCCACTCAGCTGACAAGAATGAGTAGTACTAATCTTTCAAGGATCCAGCCTTATCACGCTGAATCTCCCTGAGAAGTAAGGGAAGGGGTACGTGTATCATTGGAGTGCTCAGACACTTGCACCTTAATCTCACGAGCAAGCTGTTCCTTTGATCAGATCAACTGGAAACCCCGTCGTCGTAAGCGGCGAAGTGCCAGTTATTTATATATATATATATATATATATATATATATATATAATATAATATATATATATTTACGTGTGTTGTGTGTGTATGTGTATGAGATATATATATATGCACACACATAACATAATGTCGAAACCACTAGGCTAAACGCTTATCTTATTGGTTGAGACACAACATCAGAATCGTAATTGTTTCCAAAATTATTTTATCTGTCATCACAATGAAACAATTATATCACGTGACAGTCATTTTAGCCGTGTAAGACTCACAGAAGCTCTTAGACCCTCTTACGCTATTTCTTTCAACGTTCCTATCTTCAATGAATGCTTATAAGAAAGAGGAGACTGTAATGTAATATTGTGTAAACACACAGCAAAGCACGAGCACAGGGCCGCGCGTACACACACAGACACAGACACACACACACACACACAAACACACACACACACACACACACACGCACGCAAACATGTCAAACACTTTGTTCGCCATTAACCTGGATTTTATTTCCTCTGAATTGTACACCCACACCACACACACCTCACATATATATATATATATATATATATATATATATATATACTATATATATATAATATATGGAAAAAGTCAGGATAGAAAATGCTAAAATAATTTTATAAAAAAAAATTTCAGTACCGGTTTACAGCCATTGAGACTTTTCAACTGAACAATTAATAATTAAAATTTAGAAAAGTTTTTTTAAAAGAATATTTGTATAGTGTTCAAATACAAGTGGGCATTTTCCTTGTTTCTGCCGGTCTCTGCCTCTCTTGTTTACTCTTGTGGGTTCGAGGTCGTTGTGAATTCTTAGTAGGAAAGAAGAAGGAAAAGAAGAAGAGGAGGAGAAGGAGAAGAAGAGGAACAAGAATTTGGGAATGTCCATTATAGTAGTATTTTTAATGGTCAGTGGATGGTAGCAGTTGCTGTCCAATTCATGAAAATATTTCTTTTAAATGTTTTGCTTATAGAATTTGCGTCGGTGCTATCTATATATTATATATTATATTATATAATATATATATATATATATATATATATTATATATAGTTAATCCAAACAAGAAAGCACAATAAAAAACACAACAACGCGAGGACGTGGAACAAATATAGTATCATTGAACGCTCAGGAAAGAAGGAAAGAAGGAGGGTCTAATGTTTCGAGCGGAGCTCTTCGTCGGAAACATAGGGGAAGGAAAGATCCAGAGAAGGGAAGAAGAGGAAAAAAATCGCCAAGGTCACAGGCGGTCACATTTTATATATATATATATATATATATATATATATATATATATATATATATATATATATTATATATTATATAAATATAATTATATATATGATATTTCGAGCCTTGTGCCTAAAGTAGTAAAAAGAATAGTACATTAGTACTCTACGAAAGTACAGAGTAAACCATCAGATTAAAGTAAAATTGTTTTCCTTATAACTGAACATAAATAACTGAAATATACAAACAGAAAACAAATATATTTAATATTTGATAACTGCTAAAGCGGTGAGCTGTCAGAATCGTTAGCACACCGGGCGAAATGCTTAGCGGTATTTCGTCTGCCGTTACGTTCTGAGTTCAAATTCCGCCGAGGTCGACTTTGCCTTTCATCCTTTCGGAGTCGATAAATTAAGTACCAGTTACGCACTGGTGTCGATGTAATCGACTTAATACCTTCGTCTGTCCTTGTTTGTCCCCTCTATATTTAGCCCCTTGTGGGTAATAAAGAAATTGGTATTTCGTCCGCCGCTGCGTTCTGAGTTCAAATTCCACCGAGGTCGACTTTGCCTTCCAACCTTTCGGGGTCGATAAATTAAGTACCAATTACGCACTGGGGTCGATGTAATCGACTTAATCCGTTTGTCTGTCCCTGTTTGTCCCCTCTGTGTTTACCCCCTTGTGGGTAGTAAAGAAATAGATATCAGGATCTTGCGATCATATGAGTATAACACCCTAACACTAGACCATGCGCCCTCACTTCACTCACACAGATATACTCTGAGTGACCGTGCAAGAGAGAGAGAGAGGCAGCTGTACGACGAAGAGAATTGGAGTTACAGAAGGAAATAAAGACAAATAAGGGAATCAAATACACAGAGGGTGGTTTGTAGTAACAGACAGTAACAATCAAATGTCGGTAAGAAAGAGATATAACGTGAGAGGAGAGAGAGAGAGAGAGAGAAGCACAGGATAGAAGGATAGGATTGGTGGGCAGGAAGCTCCACAAAAAGCACGAGAGAGGAGGAGGAGGTGGAGAGTAGGGAGTGACAGAGGAGCATTATATAAAAACAAAAGCAAGCAGATAAATGTACGGAGTAGCTAAAGCATAACGATCGCAGCCATGAAACTACGTTATTAGCCATTCAAAGACACACAAAGGCTATCAACTTAACTTTAAACATTCATTATATCTTCTAGTTTAAGTGAAATTAACAGTCTGTGTGATTTTTTTGAACGGCTAATATCTGCCTTCCGCACAGCAATCGTTTCAGTTTTAACGTACAGTCTCACATAAAATCGTTTGCATGGAAAGTACACCTCCGAAAGCTAAAATATAGTTATTTGGCAGGCTAAAGCAGACAGCCATTTTGGATAAAGACAAAAGACTACGTTTTGATCGGTTCATGAACGAGTTATTATTATCAATGAGCGAATGACTGAGATGGAAATTATAAAAGAATATCTTATTTATTTAAGTCTGTATTATGTCCCGCAATGCATACGTATATAGATATATGTGTGTTTAAATATACGTGTGTGTCTTAATGTACAAGGTGTATATTGTATATACACCTTTTTACGTACATTGTATACGTATATACATACTCAAATACATATACATTTATTTCTTTATTGCCCAAGCAATAAAGAAATTTCTATATTTCTTTGTTGCCCAAGCATGGGGACAAACAAGGACAGACAAACAGATTAAGTTGATCGCATCGACCCCGGTGTGTAACTGCTACTTATTTAGTCGACCCCGAAAGATGAATGGCAAAGTCGACCTCGGCGGAATTTGAACTCAGAACGTAAAGGCAAGCGAAATACCTATTTCTTTACTACCAACAAGGGGCTAAATACAGAGAGGACAAACAAGGACAGATAAACGGATTAAAGTCGATTATATCGACCCCAGTATGTAGCTGGTACTTAATTTATCGACCCCGAAAAGATGAAAGGCAAAGTCGACCTCGGCGGAATTTGAACTAAGAACGTAGCGACAGACGAAATACAGCTAAGCATTTCGCCCGGAGTGCTAACGATTCAGCCACCTCGCTGTCTTAGTGTCACTATAGATGTCCTTTTCTACTCTAGGCACAATGCCTGGAATTTGCGGGGAGGATGGGGGGGCAGTCGATTAGATGGACCCGAGTACGCAGCTAGTACTAAATTGACGACCCTGAAACGGTGAAGGGCAAAAGTCAACCTCGGCGGAATTTGAACTCAGAACGAAAAGACATACGAAATACTGCTAAGCGTTTCGCCCGGCGTGCTGACATTTCTGCCGGCTCGCTGCCTTAGTGTCACTAGATGTTGTCATACTATTATGCCACGCCCAAAACAGCACATTGACTCTGCATTGTGTCTGGAATATGTGAGTGTAAATATGTCAGTTCTCCGTAACTCTCGTGCTTTATCAAGTCTTATGTAGTGAGTTGTAGGCCATACCATATGATTGTAAATAGGATGGGTATATGTGTGTGAGTTTGTAATATTACTTTGACTCGACAAAAAAAAGTTTTCGTCATTTTTACACACGCACATATATACATACGTGCATGCTTACATTCATATATATATAATACAAAATGGGACTAGAACACAACATCCGGACAGCTAGGTGATGCGAAAAGGGACAACAGAACATCCAGATAGATGATACAAAGAAAAAAAGGACGGGTCATTCGAAGCCGTCTATCTTCAGTCAAGCACCAGATTATCCTCGCACTTTCAGCTGATTATTCTTGAGATTGCTCCAATCTGGCCAACCCCAACGAAAATTAAGCTAAGGGTATTAGATTCCTTGGAAGAAAGCAGCCAATGTATACAAAAACGAGGACAGAAAGTACACCGTATATTTTTTACTCATTCTAAAAATATTCATCACGTGACGCAACACACTCCTTATTTTTTTTACCTATCTGTCCGTGTATTATTATTAATATTATATATGATTACATTAGAATATATATTCACAATCTGTGAATGCATAAACACACACACACACACACACACAGACACACACACACACACACACACACACACACATGTATATTATTTAAATCAGTTTGATTCGGTTCTGTGCTACTTCCAGTTTTGCATGCCCCTAACTGGGGACCGACTCGTTCGAGCTTTGGAATGCCGAATCTCTTAAATAATACATATAACCCCTACTAAATATGTTGAGTACCCTTTTCGTTCATTTGTCCACTCACTCGTATAATTATACGTGTGTCAGTGTTGTTTGTATATATCTGTGTGTGTTGTTGTTGCTGTTTGTTTGTTTGTTGAGCGAAGCGGTCTTCGCCACAGAGCTCGCATGATCGCGCCTCTGTAGTGGGAGAAGTCCGAAACGTGGTCCTTTGCTATTCGTAAGACCCGCAGAAGAGAAAGCAGGTCAACCCCCGAAACCTAGAGCATCGACGGATGGATGAATGCGCATCTAGGCTCAGCGGTTGCGTAGGAAGTCAGAGACAAGAAACAAGAAGAAAGAGTGAGAGAAAGTTGGAGCGAAAGAGTACAACAGGGGTCGCCACCACCCTCTGCCGGAGCCTCGTGTTTTCGCTCAATAAAAACACACAAAGCCCGGTCTGGGAATCGAAACCGCGATCCTCCGACCGCGAGTCCGCTGCCCTAACCACTGGGCCATTGCGCCTCCACTGTTGTTGCTGTTGTTGTTGTTTATATCGTTTGTTTCTTTAGCCAATTCCGAATTCTAAAAGTGGAAAGTTAAAAGTTCCGTTTTGAGCCATTTGGTAGTAGTGAGACAGAGAAGGGGATGGAGGATTTTTGCTCGAATGCTATCTAAGAAATAAAATATGAGTACAAGGATTGGGTGGGAGAAGGCAATGAG